>NW_008360328.1:3264030-3323463 GCF_000622305.1 Nannospalax galili
ACTTGGATCCTTGGCACCTGTGTATGTCTATAAAGTCATTGGGTAGATTTCAGTGGTAATGTTTATCACCTCTACTAATTAACATGACATAAATTTTTATGCTTCCTCCTCAAATATAACTCATTTTTAAAATTTGTTGATTGTTTTTTGTGTGTATATCACACAGAGCATCCCAATCTTATTCATCTATATACCCACTTCCCAGATGGCACCCTCCCATAGCCTCCCCCGCCCCCCGACTAAAGCCCTTTTACTCTGTCTTCCCTGCTACTGTCTGCTGTGGTGTTGGCACCCCCAGCCATTCCCCAGTACTCGTCCATCTGGTGAATCTAGTCAGCCTATCTAGAGGGCTTTCTTTAGAAAGATCAGCTGCTCCTCATCTAGCAGCAATCAGTTGTCAATATTCCTTTGGATAAGATTGGGGTCTGCTGTTCATTTTCCCAGTTACAATTATCTTATGTACTAATTTCTCAGCTCTCTTGGGTACCTCATAGTATAATTATGGAAAACAAAGATTTTTATTTCTAAAAAATATTTTATTTCTTATTTTTATTTTACATGTATGACTGTGTTGCCTGCATATATTGTAAGTGCACCCATGTCGTTCAGTGCCTGGAGGTCAGAAGAAGGCATCAGATTCCCCTGGAACTGGAGTTTATGGACAGTTGTTAGCTGCCATGTGAGAGCTGGGATTCGATCCCAGGTCCTCTGCAGGAGCAGCCCATGCTCTTAATCACTGAGCCATCTCTCCAGCCTTGGAAAATAAAGATTTTAAATAATTTATTGTCATCATTCCTCTTCATGCAAGATCAAATTGGCATATCATCAGGTTATATTGTGTTAGAATGTTTGATTTTAAAAATTGCTGTTTGAGCTGCTGACTTGAATTTCATATGCAATGAAACTTAGCTTGGGATTAAAATAGAATTTTCAAGGATTTCTAAAGTGACCCTAACCTTACAGCTGCCATTTAATTAATTAATTTTTATTTTATATGTGTGAGTGTCTTGCCTGCATGCATGCAAGTGTGGCACATATGTGCTGTACCCATGAAGGCCAGAAGAGGATGTCAGACCCCTGAAGCTGGAGCTATAGACAGTTGTTAGCCACCATGTGGGTGCTGGGAACTGAACCTGGGTCCTCTGCAAGAGCAGCCAGTGCTCTTAACCAGTGAGCCGTCTCTCCAGCCCTGCTTCTGCCATTTTTGTACTATGTATTAAATGATTCAGAGTTCTCAGCAATGACAGTTATCAAATCAAAATACCAATGAACTCTGAAAAATGTTGAAAATGCTGTGTTCTTCACTATCAAATACTCCATCAAGATTTAATTCTTTATGTAAAGATAAATAGCACATTCATTTCATTAGTATGCAAATTCATTTTCATCTGCACTAAGTGAAATTATGTGTACCAAGGAATTGTTTTGAAATAAATGTTTGTGATTTATTTTCAGTAAATGTTTGGTTTACACATCTGTTTTATAGACCTAGATATCTGGGGTTGCAAAGAAATGCCTTGGGCAAAAAGAAGCTGCAAGTGGAAGAAGTTTAGGAGTTTTGTTCTAGTAACTCCCAGCTGCCCAAGCCTACTCAAACACTGATTTCTACATCCTAAATTCATCAGGACTCCATGCTTCACCCAAACTGCTTCTCTTTGTAGCCAGGAAAATGCCTCCAGAAAGGATGTCTTGTATTGGGGATGGAGAGATGGCTCAGCGATTAAGAACACTGGCTGTTCTTGCAGAAGACCCGGGTTCGAATCCCAGCACCCACATGGCAGCTAACAACTGTCTTAACTCCAGTCCCAGGGGATCCGACAGCCTCTTCTGACCTCCAAGGGCACTGCATGACATGGGTGCACTTACTTACATACAGGCAATACACGCATACACATAATATTAAAAAAAAATTGTTTTTTAAAGTTTTTTTTTTTTTTTTTTTTTAAAGAATGTCTTGTCTCCTGTAGGAATCTAATCTGCTTCTCCTTTCAGGAACACAATTTAGCCCTGTTTTTTTTTGTAGTGAAGACGTACATTTTGACTAGTTTTCAACAGCTTCGTTCCTTTTTGTCCAGTTTTCTAGTAATAGTTATGTTATTGATCACAGGGAGGCAAACCTGATGTCCTGCTCATTGATATATTCCATGATAGAAAACAATGTATTTTTTTAATATTTAAAAAACTTTTTTTAGAAGAAGCATTTCATTACAGCTTTAACATAATAACAGTTTCCAGAGCAAAGATACATCTCTTTCAAAAGTGGTTATAAAATTTTTAGGTTTGCTGTTGAACATATACAGTTATATGATATTGAACTCAGTATAAGCCCCATAAGACATAAAATTGAATGAGTTTTTAACCTTTAAAAAAGATCTCCATTTCATTTTAAAATATACTGTTTCTTACAGAAAACAATGTATTTTTTAAAAATATTTTATTTTTATTTTATATGTATGAATGTTTCACCTGTATGTAAGTGTAGCAGTCCACATAATGCCCATAGAGCCAGAGAGGACATTACGTCCCGTGGACCTGGAATTAAGAACAGTTGTTAGTCACCTGTGGGTGCTGGGAACCAAATCTGAGTCCTCTGTAAGAGCAGCCAGCACTCTCAACCACTGAGCCACCTCTCCGACCCCGGCAAAGTATTTTTTAAACCCACTTTATACACGGAAATCTTTGTCTTCATTTTGTAAAGAAATCACTAAGAGTTAAAAAAATCGAATAAAAACTGAGACTGCATGAACTCTGTGTAAATACATTAATTCACCTGCCTAACAATTCCTTCCGAACAGGAAACAAGAATAGTGGTTCTGACTCAGTGATGACGAAGCCATGCTAGCTAAAGGGATGCCTTCATTCCTTCCTAAGTCAACCAGTTAGTGGCATTCTTTAGAATTTTGCCTGCAAAGATAATGTTCACCATTAAGTAGTTTTCAAAATTTTTGTGTAGAAAAAATATGAACACATTTATCTATTTCTAGTATTTTGACACAGTTTTATGAATAGCATTCATTTACTTACAATGTGCTTATCACATGCAATTTTTAGCAGCATGCCAAGTACATATATATATAGATATAGATATAATCTTTTTTGAACCATGATAACACTGTGAGTTAGGTTAGTCTATTGCCTTCTTCTATTATCACTGGATAGGTACAGAAAATAAGATTTAGAGATATAAAATAAAATGCCCAGGGCCAGACAACCAGAGAGAGATGAAGCTGAGATTTGAATCGTCACTTTGATTAGAAGGTCACTTTAACCACTGGGCTATCCATAAGTGTTGAGTTCCTAATCTGTGTTGTGATTAGATGTCTCAACTCTTCTTTGATTCCTAAATATCATTTTAAGCATAAAAACTGGCAGGTATGAGCAATAACGTGGGGCTATTTGGTGTGTGTTGAGTATGTTTTACTGATTGATTCATTTACTCTGTACTTTTAGGGCATTTCTTGAAAATGCAATAATATGTAAAACAATAACATAAGCATGAAACAAGCATGCTAATAATGCAGTGTGGGGATGTTCCATAGCAACCTCATATGGATGCTCTGAGGGTAGAAAAGGAAGCACATGTTAGATACATAGGGTACTAGTAAGGAGAATGTGATTCAAAAGGTCAGAGATATATTTGGTATAGCAAGGACTATAACACCTGCATAGAGTTAATGGGCACTTTCTTTATGAAGAACATAAGGTATTTAAATATACTGTAGAATATGGTTGTCAGTGCTTTTAGGAGGGTAAGTCATTCACCAAATAAGATAGGCAAGAAAACCATGAGGTTAGAGCTGGACATGTGCAACGAGTTGAACATAGAGGAGATTCAGAGCAGTGACAGGCCCGACTCCTTGTCTACTTAAAGATGAACAAGGATTTGCCTGACAGATGGAAGTAATAAGTGCTGGAGAGAGGGCACTCTAGGCAAATAGAACAATGTGTATAACAATACAGAGGCATAAAAAAGACCACATTGTCTTTGATCAGTAATTTGACATACATGTGCCATGGGTATGGACATCCAAGTAAGTTTACAATTGTAGCTTCCTCCTCCAAAATGTTTACAATATAACTGAATAGAGAAGGTACAAATTATGGGAAGAGAATGTTAATATATGATGGGCGCCTAGTAAGTTATATATTAAATGAATTAATGGCAGACAGTGTGCAGGTCTCGGACTGAGACTCAGAACTGCAGGAGGACAGAGAAAAGGATGTTTGTTTTTGCATGCCATGATTTGCAGAGTCTTTGAAAGAGAAGTAGGGCTTGGTGGGGACTTAGAAGGTTGGGTATAGTGTGGATAAATGGATGAGGGAAGATGTCCCAAGGGTGGAACAAAAGCCATCAATAGAGTTAAGTAGGAGGCAGGCATGTTCTTCATTTTGCCGTGCTCAGGACTGAACCCAGAGCCTTGCACATTCTAGACAAGCTGCTCTACCAAGGAGCTGTATCCCCAAGAAGCATATCCAAGGCAGGGAAAGATGAACAAGGGAGGCAGGAAGGCAGACACTGGTATAACATGCTGGGTCACGAATTCCAAAGCTGCAGTTTGCCCAGCAGCTTGTAGGGGCATTCTTAGAGTTTGGAGCAAAAAACTGACAGGATGAAGCAACTGTATTTGTAGATGAGTCCATTTTAAATAATCAAACATATTGAAAAAATACACTTTTCACAAGTCTTAGCACCTACTGAGTGCCACATACAAGGTGTAGCTTATAAATAAGACCCACTCCTTGCTCTTTAAAATTAATGGTGGTTGCTTAGAAAGGTTGATTTGGCAGTGGAAAGCAGAATGTTACGTGTGATGGCTAATCTTGAGTGCCAACTTGATGGGATTTAAAATCACCATGTGCAGGGCTGGAAGGATGGCTCAGCCAGTTAAGAGGACTGGCTTTTCTCAAAGAGGACCCAAGTTTGATGCCCATCACCCACATGGCAACTAACAACCATCTATAACTCCCGTTCCAGGAGAATCTGACGCCTTCTTCTGACCTCCACAGGCATTGCATGACACAGGTGCACTTACATATAAGCAGACATTACACTCAAACACATAACATAAAAATAATAGTATCTCAGTTCTCATTAATGAAGCTCCCTTATGCAATAGAGAGCCAGGAATACAAAAGGTCACAAATGGCCAAAGGGTAAAGATTAAGAGTCTGCAGAATACTGGTCCTTGGACAGAAGTCCTATATCAAACTTCACCCACCCAGGGCTCAGGGGCCATTGCAGAAGAGGAGGCAGAAAGATTGTAAGATCCAGGGAGGAGGTACGTGACCATATGGAAATTGAGTCCTACAAGCTCCCAGGACCATGCTCATATGAACCTATAGCAATGGTGTCAGCACAGAAGACCCATGCAAACTCAAGCAGACAAAAACCCAGCATAGAACTGGGGAAATGGACAGCAGATTCCAATCGTAGCTAAGAAATACTGGCAACTGATCACTGCTGGGTGAGGAAGAGCTGATCTTCCTAAAGCGAGAGACTCTAGACAGGCTGACTAGACCTCAGTAGATGAACTCACACTAAGGAATGTCGGGACACTAACTTGACAAAATAGGCCTTAACACAAATGACAGAATGTATGAATTCCAGTGAGGAGGGGCCAGTGGGGAAGGGGGTATAAAGATGTTTAAGATTGATTGAGATGTTCTGTATGATATACAGAAAATTTCAAAAAAAATTTTTAACTAAAATATTTTTTAAATTAACATGTAAGCAAATCTCTGAGTATGTCTAAGAAAGAGTTTCCAAACTTGGTAAATTGAAATGGTAAGATTCAACCTAAATGTAGGCATCACTGTTCCATGGGCTGTGGTCTAGACTGAATCAGAACGAACCAGATAGACACCAGCATCCATCCTTTCCGCTTCCACCCGCAGATGCAGTATGACCAGCTGCTTCTTGCATCTGCCACTCTGCCTTTCCCATGACGACAATTACACCTTCATCCATGAGCTCAAGTAAACCTTCTCTTATTTAGTTGCTTATGTTGGATATTTTGACACAAAGGAAAAAAAAAAAAAACTAATTCAGTGTGGGAAGGAGAGAATGGCCTAATCAGAGAAAACAGTTATGAAGGAACTAAGTTAATTTAGGAACTAAGACCCGAGGGTGTGTGGTTTGGTGGGGCAGAAGACATGGAAATGAAGAACGAATATTAGTGCTCTTACACGTACAAAACAGCAGATCTTGGGATTGATCAACGATGGCAGACAGTGAGGTGTAGAGACGGCACCAAGCTTCAATGGAATGACAATTTTGTCAACAGAAGAATTCAGTCCCCATTCTTGAATCTGCCTTACCCCAGACACTGCTCTGCTTTAGGTGTGAGGAGGCACCAGGACTCAGAAGGAAGCCTCCACATGCATGGCACTTATATTCTGGTAGAAGTCAGACCAACTTTCTTCATTCAAACGATGTATTATTGATCTATTGATAGGTAGCAATTGATGGGTTACTCAGTAGAAAATTGGATGCTCCTGTTTACAGATGGGGAAACTGAGTCTCATATAGTCAGGAAAACTACTCAGTTTTATAAAATGAATCAGGATGGAGACATAATAGAAAAGCAGATGTCTTGGCAGCTTTTCCAGCATGGTTCTTGTAGGTTATGTTGGCACAATTCCCTATGGGAATCTCCGTTTTCATCTTCTATAGCTGATATAAATTAGGGCATGAAGTGGTTCTAGGAAATTGCTTTGCTTTTGTTTTCTTACTTTCTATGGGTCTAATCAAGGAGTCTTAATATTTATAGAGAAAGGAGAATTTGCAAAAACCAAATTGCTCTAGTGTTGTTGTATCCTATTGTTGAAAGGAACCTGGCTTCTGTATCATCGTTGAGGCTTTGTGGGACCTTAAACAACTTCGACAGTTTAAATGTGAGATTTTTAACCTGCTCCAGAAGGCCGTTAAACCAGCCATAAAACATGGAACATTCGAGAAATTCCACAAATTGAGGGCACAAGAGATGGTCTGGAAGGAGTCTGATGCTGGAGTTCAGGACACAAGTGCAGGTGGAAGCAGGAAAAATGTATCTGGGGTACAGGGCTCTGAGCTCCCCATATTCTAGGGCTCTTAGTCTTTGCTCTGCCTTTCCATAGTTTGCACCTGTTTTTCTAGCTCTTCCCATTCAATGGGTCTTTAGGACCTTGGCACTTTTGGTGAGAGCCAGGAGAAAAATGTCCCAGAGGCATTTTGCTGTCCTGTGGGGAGATGCACTGGCTTGTGTCTTAGTGAAGTTTTAAGAGCCTGTGGAATGTGTAGAGGGGTCAGAAACAGCTCCAAGAGCAACAGAAGCAAAAGGCGTCTCGCTTTTCTCTTGCAGGTACATGACTCCATGGCTCAGAGCACGGCTAGGATACCATCTATGGAACCAGTCCAGGGCTATTTGAATAAGCCCAGGTGCCCCATTTCAACAGACTCTGCTTTGACATCCTTGTTCACGTTTAGGGTTGACTGTTTATAACCATCCAGCAGGGCCCAGGCTTCCGGTCTGCCAAGGGGACAGAGATGGGTAAACTCTAGTCAAGAGGCTGTTTCCTATCTACTTGAGCCTTGTGGATGCCTCTCAGACTTTTCACACAGGATCCCTTTCCTGGGTTCTAGGTTTTTATAGTCTGACTTTTTTACAGTGTTTTGGGCTATGTCTCTCCAGCTTTCCTGGTAGAAATCAAGTCCTAAGGAAGCCTGAAGGCTACTGTATTTAAACATATCATGGCAATAAATGGTCTTTTGCTGGGGGACTCACCCATTTTATTAGAAGTGGTTCTACAATGACCAGAAAGGAAATACAGGTCTTATCAGACAACCAGAAAGATAGAGTTGACTGCTCCCCAGGACATGTCCCCAGGTACTTGCCTCAGGATGGATGTGACAGTGACCTAGAATTCTGTGGCTCTGACTGGGCTGTTCAGAGCACCCATGGCCTCTCTGTGAACCTCCCTTTTCTAACTCCCCAGGAATGGCTAGCTTCCAAACAGCTCAAGTTTCACTGGGGATAGAGTGGGGGCCTGCTGTCCTGGCTACAACCCTAATGAGCCTGGTTTACTAGGCCAGTTTCCTGTCAGGCTCACTGTGGTTGAAAATGATTGCAGAGCCGGAGGATTTCTTATTAACGAAGGCTTTCTAGGCCCCCAGAATGTCTGCTCCTGCCTCCTTCCTGCAGGTACAGCTTCTTCACAAAGTTCTCGGGCCTTGCTTCTGTAATGGACAGTTAGACACTGACTCTAGACCCACCATGCTGCACTCCATCAGAGCCCTGAGTACCAGCTTCCTGGGGGGACAGTGAAGGGCCAATGTGGGTGTCCTCTCTGCTTCATTTCCAGCAAACAGTTCCTGTAACTGTCTCCTTTTCCACTTGACTTGTGAGTGCAAGCTACCACCTTATCTTTCTCTCTGTGTCTACAGCTGCCCTGCCCCAGGACTTGCCAGCCCCATGTGACTACTGCACATTGATTGAAATGGGGCCAGTCCCAGTCCAGATGGCTTCTCTGCGTCTATGTGTGAAGCGCACAGCAGGTTTTGAAGAAGTAGAATAGCTTACTTAAAATTCTTTATCTTGTTTGCCTGATGAAAAATGATTGTAGTTTAATATATTGTGAGTAAGCAAAAATAATAAAGGTAAATTCACCTGATTCTTTCTACTTTGTTCACATGGCTACTGGAAAAAATTCGAGTTCTCCATTGTGGCTGGCATTGGATCTCTCTTGAATGGTGCTTGGTGCTTGGCATAATTTGGAAATTAAATTATGAAGTATCCTCCCTCCCCAAGGTTTATGTGTTAAAGGTCTAGTTCTTAGAGGTGGGGTTTTGTGATTGTCTTGAAGGTCATCAATTAATTAATGGATTAATCCATTGATGGATTCATAATTCAATGACATTTTTGGAAGATGGTAGAAAGTAGGAAGTGGGTACTTGTCCTAGTTTCTTTTCCTGTTGTTAGGATAAAATAGTCTGACAAAAGCAACTGAAGGAAGGTTAATTCTGACCACAGTTCATGGGTAGAGTCTGTTACAGTGGGCAAGTCAAAGTGGCAGGAACTTGAAGCAGCTGGTCACATTACATTCACAACCAGGAAGCAGAGATTCAAGAAGGTGTGCTGAGCTTCCTTTCCCTGCTGGTGTAGTCCAGGATCCCATCCAAGGAATGGAGCCACCACAGCAGACAGGCCTTCCTATCTCCTTTCTTGTAATCAAGACAATCCCTCACAGACATGCCCAGAGCCCTATCTTCTGGGTGATACTAGTTTCTGTCAAGTTGATAGTTAACATTAACCATCATAGGACTACTTGGGGGCCTACCCTGCAAAGTATGCCTTGTCCTTAGTCCCTTGCCCTGGACCCCTCTCTCTGTTTCCTGGTTGCCATGAGGTGGTAACAACACACACTCCTGCTGCCATGGCACTCTGCCTACCACAGGCTCACAGCAATAAAGCCAGCCAACTAAAACCCTGAAAGAAACCATGAACCAAGACAAATATCTCCTCCTTTAAATCATTTCTAGAGTACTTGTCATAGTGTTGAAAGTAATATAGTGGGGGTTGGAGAGGTGACTCAGTGGTTAAGAGCACTGGTCCTCTTTCAGAGGACCTGGGTTTCGTTCCCAGTAGCCACATGACGGTTAACAACCATCCATAACTCCAGCTTCAGGGAATCTATTCCCCTTACTGACCTCTGTGGGCATTGCACACATAGGATGCACTTATGCACGCATAGGCAAAATACTCACACACATTAATGATTTATATTGATTTATTTTCTCTACAATACCAGGTTCTCCTGTACTTCCATTAACATTTAGGTGATGTGAGTTCAGCTCCTGGTCCCAGTATGAGTGGAGGGTCATTGGCAAGCTGCTGAACTGTCCTTAGCTCCAGACCTTTCCCCATGTTAGCACAATATAGCATGTGCTCTCTGTCTCCTGGAAATTCATAAGTGGAAGGAGACATGTTGAACTGTGTGGCACTGTCTGCAAGGAATTGTCAATACTATTAGGTGTCAGAGGCTGTCACTTATAATAGAGAACTCAACATGTGGGCTGGGAGATGGTTCAGTAGTTAAGATTTTTGTGGCACAAGCATGTAGACCAGAGTTCAGATACTCAGAAACCCACATAAATGCCAGAGGGGTGTGGAACCTCACTTAGAATTCCAGCCTTAGATGAAAGAGACAGCAGACCCCCGGAGCAAGCTGGCTAGCTTTCTAGCTATAGTGATGAGCTCAGGATTTGACTGATAGACTCTGCCTCAGTGAACAAGATGGAGAAGCGACTGAGGATGATTCCCAATTCCTGATGTTAGTCTCCACGGAAACATACACGCACACACACACACACACACACACACACACACAAACATGCATACACATACATGCACACATCATACACATACACACAAGAAAAACAGAAAAAGAAAAAAAACCTCAGTGTGTCTAGAATTATTCTTCATCCTCTGCTTTGTGCCAGGAGACTGTGAAAGTCTCTTTCTTCCTAAGAGTTACAGGGTTTGGAGAGACTCAGGGTGTCTGTCCTCTGGTTACTAAGTCCAGGAATAGGTCTGAATAGGTGAAGACAAAAAGGCCGCGGTGGAACCGGATGAGGGGAGGCTGGAAGCTGCTGGCCACGCTCTTCTTATTCTCACTCTTGGTCATTGGAACAGAAGCTGATGGGCAGTTGGTGGAGTGGATGGCTCTGCAAAGTGGCCTGATCAGATTCCTGAGCTTCTAGGTCACCAGGCAGGACGGCGCCTGGCCGGAGCCGCTGTTCCTCTCATCTGACATTGAGAGGCGTGAGGAGTGGATCTGTACTCTGTAAGCCTCTGCTGGGTGTCTGTGATGTGCTGGGGGTAAGCATGGCACACGAGCAAAGTACACGCTGAGCATTAATTAACAAGTACAGCTAGAGGAAGCAAGAAAGAAGAATCGGTCCTTCCTGCCCGTTTCGTTCCTTTCTCTTCTGAGACTTTGGTATTTTTATTTCTCTGGAAATGAATGGATGAGCGAATGTGTTGTTTGAATCAAAATAGAAAATACTCATGTCTAATATAAACCTGCTTTGGACATTGCCGTTTATCTTTTATGTTCTCAGACAAGCTGCCAGAGACAGCAAGCATTGGTCTGCAGCCAAGAAAGACTCCAAAAGTCCTCAATGGGTTGACAGTGAGCTGACATTAGTTCCCAAGAAGGTGAACTCAGTCCACGTTCATCTAATATTCCGAATTTTGCTTTTACAATTATAAAATAAATCTTTACATCAACACAGAATGCGATCCTGTGGCAGGTCAGCTTTGCTACTGCTGGTGTGGCTCCTCTGTCTTTTAGTTTCTTCTTTGCCAGCTTCCCCTCCTCCTCTGAAACACAGGGGACATCCTTCCATAGCTCTTTCCCCACATTCATGGTTCTTTCCTTTACATTCATTGTTATAGATGTATCACATAACTTTCCTCTGAGCATCTTTGATTAAGTGAACCACAACTGGATTATTTTCTTGTCTCTTTCCTCATTCAGTGATACCAATCAGAAATCCCACCAGGACATCTAGAATAACACTGAGCCATCATTTTTAATGACTGTATAATGTTCCATTTTGGGGATTGTTACCATTTCCCAACCATCCCCTTAGCAACAGCATTCTCTTTGGTTTTTTTTAGCACTATGAACAAAGCTTGCCCATCTATTCTTTTTTTTTTTTTTTTCTGTCTTAGTATTTTCACAGATACAAGTTAAATATCCAGGAATAAGATTATGGAATATATGAATTTTAAAATTTCTAGTGAATATTGGTACATTGCTTCTTAAAAAGGCTATACAATTGAATTCAAGCAAGCTCTGTGAGAAAGTATTCTTTTATTTTATGTATATGAGTGTCTTGCCTGCATGCATGTAAATGTACCCATGTTGTACAATGTCCATGGAGGACAGATGAGGGTGTCTGATCCCCTGGAACTGGAGTTAAAGATGATTGCTAGCTGCCATGTGGGTGCTGAGAACTGAATCTGGGTTCTTTGCCAGAGCAGCCGTGCTCTTAATCACTAAATCATCTCTCCAGTCTGAGAAAGTATTCTTTACCCCATCTTTTTATAGAAATAGTTTGCCAGCGTGATAGATATAAGTCAATACCTCATTGGCCCAGACACCAGGATTTTAACTCGTTTTGGGGCCAGACATATCTCAGAATTCTGTTTTATTTTTTAAATATACAAACAAAATAGATTCCATAAGGCTACAAAGAAAAATCAATTGTGCTGAGATGTAGTCATTAAATATGAACAAAACAATTTTATATAGAAATATGTGCATCTCTAGTGACATAATAGCTGCTCAGGTCTAGTTGCAGGTCTGAGACCATGAAGGCAAACAAATGATGAATCTAATCGATGTTTTAAGATATGCGGCAACTGTAACATACCGTAGTTGGTCACATACACTTGTAATTAAAGACTGCATTTCAATTATAAATGAATGAAAATGGAATGTCATGGGAGCTCCCTTAAGTCCCCTCTTGTCAGATATTTGGTCACCATGACAGGTGGCTAATCCAGGAGCTGCTGTGTAGGTGACTTAGCCAATCCCAGCCATGGAAGGACTAGTGTCCTGCTTTTCCCATGGTGAGCATCCATCTTTCGGCAGTGTCTTGATGCTGTGGTTTTGATTTGCCAGCCCTTCAACCTGCCAGAGAAGTTGTACCTGTCTTAGGAAGACTCCCAAGTTCAGTTCAGCTCCCAGCAGAGTAGAGGGCCGGCTGCAGGTTGTCCCAGTCAATGTGTCAAAGCCAGTCTTAGAATGAGAGATGATGACAAACATCCCCTCTCACTCAGGCATCTCAGCCCTTCTCCTGGACTGAGGCCAGGAAGAACCAGCTAGATGCACCAATAGGGACCCTCTGTCCACCACCCTTTGTGTTCAGGTAGCTCTTCTGAGGCAAAGATTGACCTCCAGCTCTGTGGACACCCACACCTGGAGACTTTTTCTGGGCCATCTTCCTTATTCAGCCTGTTGGAGAAAACCACTTTCTCCCTGCCTCTCCACAGTTCTAGCTCACTTGCAGATTCCGTGAGGCTCTGTGCTACCTTCCTCGGGGGCAGCCAGCTCCTTGGGCCTGGGTCAGTCTGGTTTTCCTAGGTCACCAGGTAGCTTGGTCTGTTGGACTGCATACATGACCTGTGCATGAACATGGTGCCCTTGGTTAAAGCAATGCCTGTATCAAGTTTGGATAGGGAAACTGTGTAAAAGACACAGGCTTCCCAGCCCACAGGACGACTACAGATCCTTTCCTTTCTGGAACGTACCACCAGGCCGGGGAATAGCCTGTGAGGAATACTTGGCCTGAGGCAACGCTGGAGTCTGGGGAAAGCATTCCTCGCATGTGTGTTTTCTCACAGAATTGTAAAGCCAGGCAGCTCTCGATGCCAGAGGCTGCGGAGTGTTTCTGTGTTTCTGGACTATTCATTGGTGATTACATACCCCCGAACACCTGCAAGACCAATTCATAAAGCCAGCATTCATGGACTTTGGCAAGGGTTTCATGGGAACTGCAGGGTACGGGGTACAGTCATTGTCTCTCCAGATAAAAACATTCTCTTAGCAAGGAGGTCTCCGAAAATAGGAGCAGGCTGCAATTCCAGTTCAGCACCACGGGCTATGAAAAGAAAAGTGTTACCTCACCTCGCCTCTTCAGAAAGTCAGCTCGCTGTGGGGCTGCGCCATTCCTAGACAAACCCTCTCTCAGGACCCTGTCAGGGTGAAAAGAGAGGAGCAGTGGGCACTGTGCAGATTGTGACAAGGGACAGCCCGGCCATTGGGGCGGCGGTGTGGCATGCTCCCCTGCAAGCCACACAGATTTACAGCAGGACAACGGGAAACTCAGAGTCTGGGTGGCCTGCTGTGTATTTCTGGGTTACAGATTGCTGCTGCCATGTATAAAAACGGCGCCATAATTAATCCCCAAAGTCCAAGAATAATAAATAACCCATGAAAAAATAACATCTTTATACAAATATGGGACCGGCTTTTTGTTGGATCCGTTTTCACCTTTCATGCTCTTCTTTGTGCACTCTGTGAAGGGACAGAAAGGTAAAGGAGGGACGGGGAGGCTGGGAGAAGGGTGGGCGCGTCCTGCCAGAGCCTGGCCAAGCCGTGAGGGCAGCAGCACTTTAGGGACCATTTGGTAGAACACAGACACGGAGGCTTGTCTGTGCATCTGAAAGCTCAGGCTCCTGGAAACAGAAACATTTGCCTCTAGAAGGAAAATGAAGGGTTTTGATCCACTCTTGGATGAAATGGGTCTGCTACATTTTTGTTGAGTGTGTGCATGCACGTATGAGCATGAGTGGTGTGTGACTATGGTATACATGTATGATGTATATGTGTATACTTGAGTATGTGGTATACATACCTGACTGTGGTGTGTAGTATGTGCATGTGCAACATGTATGTACATGTGCATCGTGTGTGTTCATGTGCAGCATGTGGCATGCATTTAAGTGTGGTGTATCTATATGATTCCTGTGCATCTGTATGGTGTATGGTATATATGTGTAGTGTGCATGTGTGCAACATGTGTCTAGTAGTACTGTGTGTATGTGTGTGTGGTATGGTGTGGTGGTGGGGTGTGTGTGTGTATGTGGTGTGTTCATGTGTTGTGTGTGGTATGGTGGTGGTGGCTTGTGTGTGTGTGTGTGTGTGTGTGTGTGTGTGTGTATGTGTGTGTGTGGTCATGTACAGTGTTCGGTGTTGTAGCAGTGGTGGTGTTCATGTGCAGTATGTGGTGGTGGTGGTCTATGATGGTGTGCATTTGCGTATGGTATGTGTGTGGTGTGTCCACACATGCATGTGCGTGCGAGGCAGGTGCTCTGTTGGGGTAGGCCTCCAGTGCTAAGTGAGCCTCCTGAAGTGTGCTGCTCACTAGAGCAGCTTCTGCTGTCACAGGCATGGGGCTTGCAGGTTGTTAGACACACACCCCATCATACACTCCCTGAGGCTCACAGGACTTGCAGCGGGGCATCAGGCTCTCTGCTCCTCCTGGAGGCCGGGAAGGTCGGCTTGTTGCCATCCTCCCACAACCACACAGAGGGCTAGAGTCTCTGCTTACAAAGAAATATTTTTTTAAATGAGTAGAATTTTTATTTTAAGTAGATTTTGAGAAAAATCACTAGATATTTGAGTGAATATTTGTACTTTTTGAAACTTTTTGTCTCTTGTGATTCGACCAGTACAAGAGGGCAAGAAGAATGAACCAGGGATTCTACCTACATCACCACCCTGGAGGTGGGCACCCACAGTCAAGGATGCATAATAGAAGCTGACATGGCTGTGATGGGACCCGTGGAACCACTGTGATGCCCCTACCCTGCTTCTGCTGGGTGGAGGATGGGAAGGAGGCTGAGACTGCAGATGCTGGAGCAGCTACATCCAGCCACAGCTCTGCTGTTATCTGCACATGACCTTGAACTGTCCTTCACAACCCCTCCCTTTTTTCAGAGTCAAAGGAACTTTCTCCTCGGCAAATGGCATAATCGTAGGGGCTGATATTAGAGGGTTATTGCAAGTATTAATTAAACACATTAACATATGCAAAGCACTTTCAACAGTGCCCAGCTATATAAATGTTAACTGTCCCCAGTTGAATTATCCGGATCGCTGGCTATTGATGAAGAATTGTGTACATCATCCATTGAACTCCTTGTAATGATAGCTGCACTCCATGTTTAATAATCACAAATTATCCAGTGCTCACTGCACACCAGATAATGTGCATGCCTTAACTCTTTTACTACTTACAATGGCACTTCACTGTGCAGAAGAGAACACTGAGATTAGAGTAATTAGCTCAAGACTGACTGTTGATAAGTGGTAGATCTAGATCAAACTCAGGTTGACTCGGGCAAGCTAGCCTACCTGTGTTTGCCTCTAAAGAGTTAAAAGCTGTGATAAATTTTGTGTTCTGTGCTTTTGTGATGTTCCCATTGTCTTGGCTTATAATTTTAAAAAATTTTGTTTGTGGTGTCTGTACGTAGCATATGTATGTGCACATGTGTGTAGGAGTGCACTTGCAGGAGTGTAGAGGCCAGAGGTTGGTATCAGGTGTCTTCCTCAATTCCTTTCTACCTTATCTTTTGACCTAAGTTCTCCCACGGAATCCAGAGCTCACTGATTGGCTGGGCTGCCTGGCCAGTAAGCTCACAGAACCCTCTTGCCTCTGCCTCCACTCTGGCTAGTGCTAGGGTTACAGACATGCCCAGCTTTTACATGGTTCTGAAGGATCTGAACTCAGGTCCTCATGCTTGTGTGGTAAGCACTTTGCCACTGAGCCATCTCCCCAGTCCTTTTGACTTATACTTTTGGAAATGTCAGCTAGGTGATACTGAAGGTGAGATTCATGCATGGGCTGTCCAGGGAAATGTGCAGACAAAATCCATTCAGGACTCAACCCAACCCAAGTCCAGAGCCCACTGCTGCCCCTTATGGTCCTGAGACTGCTCAAAATTTCAGTTTCCCCATGAACAAAGTGGGAATAGGGAAGCCTAACTTAAGGGGCCTTTTCCAGGTTAGGGTGTTCAAGGTGAAGGACTGGGCAGATGTTTGGCACTTAGTATATTTTATTACCATCAGCAATGACCAACTCCACATAGATGCCAGTGGATTGTTCAAGGAAGTAGATGTTCATTTAAACAGGAAAATTCTATCAGTTACATCAATAGCCATGATACTAGACACATAAAACTACGATTTCTACTCCTGCTGGTATAGTAGTGAAGGTCTTGAAGCCAGCTGTTATTTAAATCACTGTATGCAAAAAAAAAAAACAACAAAAAACAAAACCATTAAACCAGGTATTCACTGACTCCAATTTCTCCTATTGGTAGTTTTTTTTCATATGTATAGCTCTTTAAGTGCCCCCCTCCCCCGCCGCCCATGTGCTTTGTGTGAAGGTAGCCATGTTCTGCGCTTGAAAAGAGCAGCTAGATTTTGTAAGGAAAATCCTTTATTCTCTTCTTCAGTCACCTGTTAACTCCAGGCTTGATTCAGCCCCATCCGCAACATAACCCTCACTTGGAAGAAGGGGGAAGCTTGTCAGTTACCTAATAACAATGAAACACTGGATAATTTGGGTGGGATAAAGAGCTTGCTCTTTTCTGGGTGATCTGGTTCATTATCTGGTTAAATTAGGTTATACAACCTTTTTCTTTTGTCAGGGTCTCTAATTATCTGGAAAAGCAGGTAACTGTGTCCTTTTAAGAGCTTTTAGACTTGAATTATTCATCGCCCCAGCCCCAACACCCTGGGCAGATTCCCAGTTTGTCACCTTTTTGTGCAGAAATGTTCTATTTACAGTTTCCTCTGGATGCAAAATATTCAACCTATCTCCATTGATTTTTTTTTTTTTTTTCCTCCCACAACAGAGAGAAGCAACTTTGAGCCCTGGGGTGGGGATGCTGGTGCTCCACCAGGAAGGTTGGTAGCACTTTTTCCCAAGAGACACAAACATGCGCGTAACTGGAATGTCAAGCCAGGGGCCTTTTAAGAGGCAACACATTAAAATGCAAGGCAGGAGATAATGAGATAAGCAGAAAGCTCCAGGTTTCTTAAATCTAGAGTGAAAGGAGATGGGGCTTTCTAGTAATTGTGCTGGGGGAGGGCACTGGTTGGTGGCCGTGGGACAGGGGAGTGTTCTTTCTAGTGACCTCAGGAACATAAATGGATGTGGGAAAAATCATCTCAGAGGTGAAGGGGTGGGAGAGGGGTGGATGTTAAAACCACGCAAAAGCATTCTTTTTCTCAGCTCTTGGTCTGTATCTGTCGGCATAACAGGGTATCTCCCAGCCGAAGCTCAACTCTTTCCTGACCTGCCTAGAGAAAACATGGTTACCATTCCTTGAGAACAGACTTGAACCAGATATAGCACTAGGGGTTTTGATTTCCCTTCAGCCTTCCAATCACCCTTTGGGTGAAGTCATTGCCCTCTGGTGACAGATGAAGAGGGTGAAGTTCCAGGGTCATTGTTTAAGGAGTCAGACCCAAGTCTGCTTGGACTCAGAGTTAGGCTTTTAGTTATAACTGCCGTTGGAGACAAAATGATGCCTGTCCAGCTGGGTGTAGTGGTATACTCCTATAATTTCTGCACTTGGGAGACAGACACAGGGGGATCAGGAGTTCAAGGCCAGCCTCAACTATGAAGCAAATTTGAGGCAAAAAAGAAAAAGGAAAGAAGGAAAGAAAAAGAGAAAAAAGGAGAAAAGAAAGAAAGCTATGCCTGTACAAATGCTGTCTTCCACGCCTCACTCAGGAACAGGAGAGCAATGGAATAGTTATTTTGATGTGGAGTTGAAAGAGCATTTGATTTGGAGACAGAAAATCTGAGTTCCAGCCTATTGTTGCCTGAAACTCTGTGGCTTTGGGCCAGGTACTTAGCTTCTCCTAGGTACTTAGCTTCTCCTAGTGTTTCCTCACTGGCAAAACCAAGATATCAAAACCTACTTTTCAGGGCTTTTTCAGGGCTTAATTGAAATATATGAAAGTGTAAGAGTTCTCAGTTCAAGTTAAAAAAAAAAAAAACAGATCTCAGGAGGAGCTTGGAATGTTGACATAACTTGCTGGTTCCCACTTAGCCTCATCGCTTCTCACCCTGACTTTTAGAACATCTTCTTGTCAGTGTCACCTGCCTCACACTTGGTGTCTAAAACTCAAGTGTGGTTATGTGACTTCCCTGCCTTAAATCCACCACTGACACCTTAGGGACTGGAGTGCCGAAATCCAGATTCCTCACTGCAGTGTGGGTCTGCAGCTCTTGGTTCGTGTTGGTTTAGATCCCAGCCCCCTTGGGAAGTCTTCGGTCATGACAACTTTCTTTCCGTGTATTGAACTCCTTGCGATTGAGAATGGATCATAAGCTTTCTGCTTTCAGGCCTTGGTGCATGCAGGTTTGGAACATCCTCAGCTCAGACGCTACCCCTGCTCTAAGGCCTTCTCCGAGTCTTCCGTTCTCAACAAGCTGCACCCTCTCTTCAATACTAGAGCCAAACTGAACTTGCCAATCAACACAAAAGCTGCTGTGCTGGATAGCTTTAGTGTCACCTTGACACAGCTGTGCAGAGGGAGCGTCCGTAGGGGAATTGCCTCTGTTTGAGGAAGTGCCTCCATTGGACTGGCCTGTGGCCATGTCTGTGGGCATTTTCTTGGTTGCTGAGTGATGTGGGAGGGCCAGGACCATTGTGAGTGGTACCACCCCTGGGCAGGTCATTCTGTATGCCTAAACTGATATGACTCACAGTTAACAGGCTGCAGGTGGTCACATGGAAACCCCTGGAAATTCCCTAGTGAACTTAATCCTTGACAGTGAGAAAAAAGACAAAGTTCAGAGTGACCTGCTTTTCTCACGAGGACAGAAAGACTCCTTGCTTGCTGGTAGCTGAGATGGCAGAGAAATCCTTTGCAACCCAGGTCAAGGTGAGGATCCCCTAAGGCATGATTCATGAAACCAACTCCAGTTTTCTTTCTAAATATCTGGTAATTCTGGAAAAGACAAAGCTCATTCATTTATTAGCATTTATTACTATTGTTATGACTTTTAGGCTTAAGTGATCATAATTTGATGGGGGAAGCAAGGCCTGGCTATTACCCTCCTGCCCTATACCCCCACATTTCCTCTTGCCACGCCCCACCTCCTAAAGGTTCCACCACCTCCCCAAACAGTACCAGCTGGGGAAAAAGAGTTCAAACACATGAGCCCATGGAGAACATCTTGTAACCAAACCATACTGGGTAGACATTTTGAGGTTTGGGCCCCACAGTTGGGTTTGGCAGACAAGCCTTAGTCTCTGGACTTGAGCACTTCCTAAACTTTGGTTTCAAGGAGCAAGTACTCTGTATTCGTACTTGTCATTGTTTGAGGACCAGGGAAAAGGCCATTCACGTTTGGACATAATTGACTGTGATTTCAACAGACTCACTTTGAAAGCTACTGAGGCCTTTGTTTCATTTCCAGACCTGCCAATTGGTTTTGAGTGCAAGGTGCCAGGGAGCTAGGAAGATGGCTGAATGGGTAAGAGTAACTTGCTGTGCAAACATCAGGATCCAAGTTTGACTCCATATGTAAAAAGGTGGGTATGGCTGCGCATGTCTGTGACCCCAGCACTGGAAGAGGGGGGAGGGCAGAGACGGGTGGATCCTGACAGCGCGACCGCTAGCCTTCCTAGATGAAATGCCCAGTTTCTGGTGCAATGAGAGACCCTATCTCAAAGCAGTAAGTTGCAGAGTAATAGAAGAGGTCACCCAACATACAGATGTGCACCTTCACGTGCTTGCACACACACTACACACATAGACGGCATAGACACACCACTCACATACAAATCATACCTTCTTTCTTAAAGGTAAGCCCTGGGACTTTCTCCAGATCCTCCTGTGTTCCCAGCACACAGCCTTGGCTTCCATTGTCACCAAATGGCTCACAGGGGATGTTAGTCTCATCTTCCCAGGTGGCTGTTCTGAGTCCTCGTGGGGGAAAGTCAGGATAGGATCAAGAGAAAGAAAGTTGAGGCACAGAGTATGAAGAACCAAAAACCCATTATTACCCAAGCTCATCAAAGTGGTGATGGTTATGGAGCCTGTTTCTGTGAAGACTGTGTGTGAGTACCTACAGGGAAATCCTAGCCATAGCCTTGTGACTGAACTAAGAGCTCGTATCTGATTCAGAAGGTGACTTTGCTGGAGTACAGCTCAACAACTCTTTCCAGGCTAAGTCTAGCCTCTCCCAATGGGACCTATTTAGAAACATGTCTCATTTATAGACCTCATACACAAGGGACCTAGAGACCTAAATGAAAACCAGGTGCTACTTTGGTGAATTCAGTTCTGAAGCATTTTGGTTCCTCTGACTAGGCCCTTCTCAATGCAGAGGGGGTCTGGAACACAATGGAAAGGAAGCATCTTTTATGTTCATCCTATTTTGGGTAGAAGATTTGACACAAAAGTAATAAGAGAATAAATTCTAATAAAACATCAGGGCTGTGGTCAGGCTTGGTCGGGGTTTGAACAGAGAGAAGAGAGGAAAAGCGAACAGACAGGGTAAGGAGACGAATGGGACTCAGGAGCCTGAATGTTGTGGTTAGAAACTTCCTTAGAGAACGTTTAGTGAAGACCAGGTCAAGATGATTTATTCTGGGAGTGTATTTTCAAAGGTAGTGAATAAAACTGAGCCCAAGATGGGGGAAACATCTGGATCAAAGTTACTCCAATTAGTACCAGAGGTAGAACTAAATATTCCACATAGATTCATAATCCATTGTCCTTCTGTTTTAAATTGCCTTGAAGGCACTAGAAACCCTAGGAGACCTGACGGGGACGGAAGCATTCACCACTGGCTTCCAGGCCGAGGAGGTCCTGACTCTGAGCAAGCTTTCAAGAGTTACAGGTCAGGAGATTCTCCTGCTTTGCTCCAGGTAGGACATGTCTAGGCCTTGGCTGAATAGTCACATGAAGGTGGGAACAGGTATGAGAGGAGAAAGACCTGTGACTGATTGGATTCGGGAGAAGAGGAAAACGATACTGAGTCAGAGCACTAGATTCATTCTAGAAAGGCTTTGGTTGTCAGTGTTCTCTGTCTCAGTGTTTCTTTTTCCCTAATCTCTCTTTCCTTCTGGCTACACCAGGGTGAAGAGGAAAGTAGGCACAACTGCCACAGAACTTAACTAAATAAAGCCTGGGGGTGGGATGGATTGGACGAACAACAAGCACATGTACACTACATGTGTGTACTAGGCTCGTCCTCTGCAGGAAGGCCAAGGGTACATAGACTGTGAGCAAGTCATTATAATCATCTGTGCTGAGGAAGGAATCAGGGCACTAGGCAGGAACAGTGGCTGGAGAAGCTTCCAGAAGAAAAGACTTTTAAGATGAACTTTGGGGGATGAAGGGAGGTAGAAAAGCAGGGAGAACAGAGGACAAAGACAATGCCACATGAAAAAATATTCCACGTTTGTGATTTGCACCCAATTAGACATGCCTGGGGGTGAGCTGTGAGGGTCACTGGGAGAAGATAAACGGAAGGGGAAGTCTGTGGCCAGGCTAGCAAGCTAGGCTGAGCCCAGATGTAAACCCTGAGGAAACGGGATGAAGGTGGGGCAATTTTATGACAGATAAACCAAGGAATGCTCAGATAAGAGTTTTATGAAGCCACTGTCAGCCTTGACAAGATGTATTAAGGAAAGAGACCAACCCGAGATGTGAAAACAAGTCAAGAGCTCCCTTGTCGCAGTCTAGATGGAGAATGGAGAATGGTCTTAGAAATGGGGAAAGATATGGGAGACATTTTAGAGGGAGAAGTAACAGTACCTGTGACTTTGGAGACAAGTCGCCAGGATGTTGGAGAAGAGGGATACCATGGAGTCAGGAGATGATGAATTCCGTTTGCATGGAAGTACCTGTGCTGTTTGGTTATTCTATAATAATTTTTAATAATAATACTTTTATTGACTCTCTGAGAATTTCATACAGTGTATTTTGATTATATTCAGACTCCTTCCCCCAACAACTTTCAGACCTACCCTAACCTTCCGACACCCCATATCACTTCATGTCCTCTATTATTTTTTAAGTTCGACTGAATCTAATTTGTGTTTCCCAAATGTACTTGGTGTGGGTACACGCTCTGGACATGGTCTATCCAGCTGACATCATACCCTTAAAGAAAACTGACTCTCCTCTCAACTGCTATCAGTTGCCACTAGTTTCTTAGACAGGGCTGGGGCTTCATGCCTACCTCCCTCATTCATGCTGATTTTGTCTGGCTTGGGCTTGCACGGATTTTGTGAATAGCTGTCACAAATGTCTCTGGGTTCATGTGTGAAACTGCCCTGTTTTGTTTTCAGTTCTGTGAACAGTTCTCCTCACTGGTAGAGACAAACGCTTTCTTCTTGTCTAATCCTATTATGAGCTCAAGGATTCACCCTGATATTCATTCTCCTTCTCCCCTTATTTCTACCGTTCCCTCTATTTAATTTTATTTTCTTGTACAGGAGCTGGAAAGATGGCTCAACGGTTAAGAGCACTCGTGGATCTTCCAAAGGCTCCAAGTTTGGCATGTAAGCACCCATGTCAGGCAGCTTACAACTGTGTGTAAACTCCACCTCCAGAGGATCCAACACGTCTGGCCTCTGTGGGCACCTACACAAATGTGCAAACACACACATATTAATAAAAATAATAAAATGTTTAAATTATTTTTTATATTTATTTGTGATTTGTGTGTGTGCTTCTATATGCATGTATGAACATGTGTACTGTATGGTGTATGCATGGAGGTCAGAAGACAGCCACCTTTTGGGAGTGGGTTCTTCCTTTCTACCAAGTGGTCTCAGGGATGGAACTCAGATTTATCAGGCTTGGTTGCAAGTGCCTTTACTCATTGAGCCATCTTGCTGGCCCCATTCCCACTATTGATGCGTCTTTGCCTGTGCTGTTTGGAATAGCCCAAATAGATAAAACAGGAAAGTTTTAGGTTGCTCTTTCTAGTCTGGCCTATTCTCATCCTATGTAACTGGAATTAATTTCTTAAACATGCATTTCATGTGTGTATGTATGTATGTATGTATGTATTTTTAAGACAGGGTCTCACTATGTAACTCTGGCTGACCTGGAACTCTCTATGTAGACTAGGCTGGCCTTAGACTCACAGAGATCTACCTACCTTTGCCTCTGGATTTCTGGGATTAAAGGCATGTGCCACCATGTTCAGCTTAAACATGCATTTTAGGAGGGCTTACATGCACCAAGTTCTATGCCAAGTTCAAAGAATGATTTTGAGGGCTCAAATGAAAGGCACCATGACTGTGCCAATAATCCAGGCAACGAGAATGCCAAGAGGGTTGGAATGTCAGGGCTGGCCTAGCAGAGGAAGCAGCACCTGAAAAATTAAGTCCCAAAGAAAGGAGGAGGCTTGATCCAGTGCTCTGCTTGCCAGGTCAAAGGAGCTGGGGACCAGGGGAGCTTGAGATCAATTTGGAAATGTCTTCTGAGTAGTAGACGGCTATGATGGAGAGGAGAGAAAAGCATTTGGGAGTGGGAGAGGTAGGGACTTGCTTCCCAAGTATCTAGGTGTGGTGGTGTTTGGATTAAGCCATTTGTACCTTTTCTGAGTTGCCTCATGTCCCATGTTGTGAACAAGATGAATGGGTATGGGTCGGGTTCTATGACATTCTTTGTCCAGAAAATTGTCTTTTTGGTCTGTGAATGAATGGGTAGGAGTCTAAATCTCTTAGTTAGCACCTTGCTTTAACAAACTCAAATATAAACCACAGCCTCTTCCCCTTCTCCTGGGATCCAGGAGAGTAGATCTTCATAAATGAATGATTCTCTTGACTTAGCTATAGCTAACAGGAGGGTTTTGAAATGGGTCACACCTCATTTTCCTCCCTTTGTCTTTGCTCAGATGCTTCTCTCCTGGAATTATTCTGTAAAGGGTATAACACCATCATCACCACTGGGAGAGAATGCCACTAGACAGCTATATTCTCTGCCTATAAGACACTGTGATCTAACGGCCAAGGCAAACACAAAAGAGGGGAGGAGAGGGAGGAAGAACACAAGGGCCTGCCTGAGCGGTCCCAAATCGGTCCACAATGAATCTTTAGGTTATGACGGTAGTCAGTCCCCATGCCACACCAAGTCCGCTATGTTCTGAACTTAAAGAAATTCTGCCTTTGCGTGCCCTCAGCTAGTAGGCTATATGAAGGGGGTAGTTTTTGAATCTCATCTTATCATGCTGTCACTTGGCTCAGATGAAGATCTGGTTAGCTTCAGAATATCTCATGCTAGTTTTTGTTCATCCTATTCACCCCCAAGCTGTGGTCTGATTGTGTCCCCCAAAGTTCATGGATTGGAAAGTGAACCAAGAAACTCATATGGTAAGAGTCTTTGAAAGTGGACTGTTGAGGTTAGATAAGCTCACAAGGCCCACATGATGATGTCTGAGCTGGCATGCTTGCTCTGTCTCACCTTGGGATGCCCTCACCATGTTACGACGCAGTGAAAAGGCCGCCCCAAGCTCCTTGTCTTGGTCCTCCCCACCTTGACAACTATGAGCTACATAGGTTTTATTCTTTTTGCTGTTCTGTTATAGGAACAGAATTTGGGTAAAGCCAATCTCCCAGGTCTAATCCAGAGTCTTCAGGAGCCTACCAACTTCTTCACTCCGGGGTCAGATCCAATGCTTCATCAAATAATGATGATACTTATTTAGCATTTAGTGCTTATAAATCCTTTCCACATGTATCACACTATTGGAGCCCCACTGTCAGGTGGGCAAAGCCAGTATTATGGGTTCCCTAATATCTCAGGTGGTGAATCCCAGAGTAAGAACTATGAAAGGATTTGCATACGCTACACTGTGCCATGTTTTCTACAGCACCGGGGATACCAGAGGTACTCAGTAAGTATCATTGATTTATATATTCATTAAACCCTAGCTCCAGTCCACAGCCAGCCTGAGGACCGGAGCTTAGGAGTTATGGTTTAGGGGAGAAGATTGCCTATAAGGAAATCCTGAACTTGCCGACTTCATATGCAGCCAACTTCCCATCTGCAGTCTTTCTTCAGCCGTGTGCGATGATGCAGATGATGAACCATGATTTTCATAGCAACCTCTCCTTGTTTTCCTCCAAAGAGAGTTTCAGAACTCTCCTTGCTGCTTTCCCTCTCCTTTCCGTGCTGCCTATAAAGACACACAGGTGGGGATAATGAAACTGGGCTTTCAATTCTCCCTTCCAGATGTCATTCATTTGGTTCTTGTGTTATTAGTTAGCAGCCATATTTGATTTTTGGAAGTAGAAGGCTTACTTGAAACCATATGAGCTGTTTTTCTCAAGAAGCCAAATGTTGAAAAAGGCTTTGCTTGTAAAAGTGCTACAACAAAAATGTAATTCCTAAAGAGGGATTTTATATCCTTTATGGTTCCAGGAGTCTGCCATTCTGGGAAGGACAAAAGTACATGGCACTTGCTAACATCCGTAGTGTACAGCGGGCCCTTTTCTGCTCAAGCTTGTAACACAAAGTGAATCTGAGCGTTGAGTCAATTAGCTGTGCCCACCCCCTCTGCTCCTATTCTGCCTTCAGTGCATTTAGACTAAAGTTAAGTTTTCAATTTGTCTGAATTACCTGAAAAGTTGTAAGGACAAATGAAGTGTGAAAGCCCTTTGAAAGGAGAGGATTGCTTTGATGAGCTCAAACCCAATCTAAACAGAATCCTCTGCACTCTACCATCTAAGAAAAAAGAAAGATGACAGCGATTAAAGTCAAATTGGGAAAGAGAGAAAGCGGATTTGGATATACCCTGGGTCAAGGACAGCTCTGGGGTTTAGAGGTTTGAAACCCAATTGTCCCTTATTAGTGAGGTAACCGGGATGATTCATTAGCGTTTTTTGAAAAGTGTTTCCTTATCAGGAAAATGGTGATAATACTGCTTGTCTCCTAGGGTGGCTGTGAAGAGCAAATGAGATAAGCCACAGAGAAAAGCTTTTGTCAACTGAAAGGCGCTATGCAATGGTGAGGGATTATAGTTATTATTTAGAACTGTATCTACAAGCCTATGACACAAGCATTTGTGGAAGTGTACCGTGGTTTCCAGTGTTTCAGTGGGTGATCAAGGCACCAAAAATGTCTTCAATAATTGAGTAAAGATACAGTTAATGGCCAGTATTTACTGACTTAGAGAGTGAATTAATGCTCTCGAGCAAGCATGCTCACTACTTCCTGAGATGCCCTTTGTTCTTCTTAGGAAGATTCCCTGTAGACTCTTAGACACAGCTGGGCTTCTTCCTGCCTGCCCCCTGGCTTCTGTCCACCTTGATCTTCTCTGCCAGGCTGGAATGGGAGGGAGGGAAGTTCCCCTGTTGTAACTGCCTCTATCTTGTAAGCTTTGCTTTTCTCTCTTCTTGAGAGTCTTGAACACTCCAGGAAAACAAAAACGAAAAAAAAACAAAAAAAAAAACCAAAAAAAAACCTCTCCACAAGAATGCCACAGGACTTGCTCTCTTAGCTTAACATTTGCATGGATATTTCAGAGGAAAATGTTACAGGTTTTATCTCCCATTAGGACCTTGAGTTTAATTGGATACCTTCATTGCCTGACACTAAATGGTCGCTGGAATCACTGCTACGTACTTGATGTAGACTGGACACTAGCCCCCAGATCTTTGAATGAGGCAGATTGTCAGGAACAGTGGTTGGCTGATCACTTGATTTGCAGCAATGACATTGAGAAAAGGATTCCTAATTAATCTTTTCTGTCACAAGGCCAAGTCTACCAAACCATTTCCTCTCTAAAGCATTAGGCTCACTGGAGGTCTTGGGACACCGAGAATCTTTCCTCCCATTTCTTTTTAATCTCTATTAATATTTTTTCTTAATTTTAAAAGTGGCAGGTGCCTAATTTGGAAAATTGGCTACAAATAGTTTAAAGAAGAAAAAAATAAGACAATGTTAAGATTCTTTGCTCTGTTTTTACCGGGTATGTAATTTTGAGATTAAATTAATGATACTTTCCCTTAGTAGAATATTGAAGGCACTCTTCATATTATTGAACATGTTAGCAAAATGTGTTTCTAGTGACCACATACTGTTCCATTTTATAGACTATAATTTAAAAATTTTTATTTGTTATTTTTATTTTATGTGTATGAGTATAATGCCTGCACATAGGCAGGTATACCTGTGTCTGCAGTGCCCACAGAGGCCAGAAGAAGGCGTCAGATCCCCTGGTACTGGAGTTTTGGGTGGTATGGGTGCTGATAACCAAACCCAGGTCCTCAGAAAAAGCAGTGTATTAGTTACTTTCTTGTTGCTGTGACAAACACCATGCCCAAGGCAATTTACAGAAGGAAGACTTAACTTGGCTTACAGTTCTACATGGATAAAAGTTCCTCATGGTGGGGAGACACATGGCAGAGCGGCCAGAGCACAAAGCTGAATGCTCACATCTTCAAGAAGGCACAGGAAGCTGAAACAGACTGGAAGTAGGCAAGCTGTATGCTCTCAAAGCCTTCCGTGCTGGACAGCTTCAGTTGTCAACGACACACCTGAATAGAGGGAACCTCAGCTAAGGAACTAATTCAACTGGATTGGCCTGTGATGGTGTTTGTGGAGGATTTTCTTGATTGTTGAGTGATGTGGAAGGGCCAGCCCATTGCGGGTGGTTCTAACCCTGGGCGGGTGGGCCTGGGTTGTATAAGAAAGTAGGCTGAGCAGGGGCCAGAGAAGCAAGCCAGTAAATAGTATTTCTCCTTAGTCTGTGCTCCAGGTTCCTGCCCTGAGTTCCTGTCTTGACTTCCTTTGATGATGGACTATGAGCTGTAAGTCAAATAAACCCTTTCCTCCCCATGTTGGTTTTGGTCAGTGATTTTTATTACAGTAATAGAAAGTAGCTTGGATACCCTCCCCCAGTGATGTGCTTCCTCCACCAAGGCCGCACTTCCTAAACCTCCACCAACAGTGCCACCAACCGAGAACAAGATGTTCAAATTCTTCAAGCTGATTGAGGACAGTCTCATTGAAACCATCACAAGCAGTTAATGGTTTTAACCACTGAGCCAGCTCTCCATCCCTGAAGATCTCTATTAAAACAAACAAACAATGGTATACATATTTGTAAGGCTCTGAGCATACTTTCCCAAATTTAGTTCCTGGAAGTTTGCACCACCTGCATGTATTTTATTAAACTCATTTCACTGAACTCAACTCTACATTTTATAATAATTTTCACTGTTTTGTTGACTTCAGTGTTTTTTAAAAGAAAATATTCTTGGCTCTATTTAGTCTTAATACATTATACTTATTTAATGTTTATAATTTATTTTTAGAGCATTTTGTGAAATTATAGACATTACCTTCTAAAATGAGTATCTAACACCTCTAATATAATTCTGATGTGTATGGCCTTAACTTTAAATAATAACAGACTGTAATATGGCAAGCAAGAATGAGCTGTTGTTATTATCTCACGAGGAGCAGTGGGTTTAGGCAGCTGACATGTCTGAGGTAAGTCTAACACCTCAGATAAGCAAAGAAATGGCAAATCACAGTAATGAAAAGAAGTTCTTAGAACTTGAAGGACAGGCCATTCATACATTAAAACAGAAGAGAGCAGCTCACAGAGGTGCAGTCCTGCAGCTTCCTAAGTCTGTCCGCCTTTCTGAATTACCCAGAAAAGTATATAATTTTCTTTTTCTCTTTTCTATTTCCTTCCTAAGCATGCTTTCCCTAAGACTCTGGGGTTCATTCTTTTTCTCAAAAGTGCCCCTCCCTACATGTGGTTGCTAGTCTGCCTTGTGGCTGACCAACCTCATGCTGGCTTAATTCTAATGGCATGGCCTTTTCTCTTTCTCATCTGCATCCTCCTCCTCTAGGCAGCTACTGAGATTTATAGCTTGCCTCCCCAGGGGGCTTTTCTTTTAAACTTCCCTTGAGTTTCAAAGAAAAAATGGAAGAAGAGCTAGATCTAAATTAATTGCATTACTAATATTGTCAATGTTTTCCTTAAGGAATTAGAAACTCAAAGCCAAATATATGTGTGTGTGTGTGTGTATGTGTGTGTGTATACATGTGTGTATATACATATATGTATGTGTGTATATGTGTTTGTGTATGTGTTGTATGGGTGTACGTGTATATATGTGTCTGTGTATGTATGTATGTGTATATACATGTCTGTGTATGTATGTATGTGTATATGTATATGTTTGTATATGTGTGTGTATATGTGTGTAATTTAATTTTCTTCTAAAGCATCTATATCTTTATTTATCCAGGTATGAGGGGGACAAATGCTTCAGAACACATATCTTCATGCCTTGGATGGGAATACTTACTGAATTCTATCAGAAGCCCATAGGACATGATCCAGACAGCAATGAGACTTTAGAGTCATTGAGAACTCTGAACAGTTTAGAGATAGGATAGCCTAGCATATAAGAACACCAATGCTCATAGTAATTAAAAGCGATCTGTGTACAGAAAGGTAGGGGGTGAGTGGGTGGTGACATCAGAGACTCATGGTCTCAAATACAGGACTTCTTAGGACCTGGTGTATTTTTGCATCTCAAAAACCAAATTTTACTAGAAAATGACAGTGTACAGTGATTGGTGACATCTCTCCATCTGTGAACTCAAGACCTTTGCTAGGATGTGTGTGATTTTGTTTTAATAAGGAGATATAGTAGAGTCAGCTTCAGTTAACTGATGGTTAACACACATACATGGGGGTGGGGGGCACCCTCCATGGGTCCCCAAGAACTTACTAGCACACTCTGACAGGCATTTTCCACCTATAATTCTATGTGCTACCATCTCAGACACCCCAGAGTGAAAATCCTGGGAATTGCTGAGCTATATCTGCTACAGTGATCATCTCCTCACCCCACATATATTTTATATAAGCATTACATTAAAAAAGACAGCAGTTGTTATCTGAAAGCAGGTATGGGTCCCACTAATGTAACACTAGGCACTCCAGGAGAAAATAGTTTGAGGGAAGGAAGATTCCTGTGATGGAGGAGGCAGGGGGTTGCTAACTGAAAACAGCAGAAGGTTTGGTTTTTTTTGTTTTCCTTTTTTTAAAAAAAATATTATTTTTATGTGTATGAGTGTATTTCCTGCATGTGTGTGAGTGCACCCATGTTGAGCAATGCCGTGGAGGTCAGAAGAGGGCTTCGGATTCCCCTGGAACTGGATTTAAGGAGGATTCGTAGCTGCTATGCGGGTGCTGGGAATCGAACCCAGGTCCTCTGCAAGAGCAGTCAGTGCTCTTGAGTGCTGAGCCATCTCTCCAGCCCCTGTTTGTTTTCCTTTTTAATTTTATATAATCAACATTGATCATTTCCAGCAGCTGGTTCCCCTTTGATTTCCAACCTCTATGTTGAAATTTTTCCTTAGTAAAGTTAAGCTGAGAAAACAGGGTACCCTGAGCCTGGCCCATTCTCCATGATTTATCTGGGTAAGGAAATAATTCTAATTTTCCTGATGGAGGCTTGTTTTTTGTTCATTGTCCATCAAGGGAGGGAGAGGGAGGGAGGGAGGGGGAGGGAGAGAGAGAGAGAGAGAGAGAGAGAGAGAGAGAGAGAGAGAGAGAGAGAGAGAGAAACACTGAGCAAACAAGAAGGTCACAAAACACTAATATTTTCCTTTTGGACATCTTATCTAATTTAAATCTTGATTACGTGGGATGAGCTATTCTCATGCCCATCTCCGCTTTTAGGTTGACCCATTAGAAGCCCATCTCCCCTGGCTGCCCGCTTATCCCCACTCTGGAAGGACAACCCTAACCCTATATCTCCTTCTATTGCACTCCTTAGGAGGACCAGGCAATAAATCAACTGGGAAAGGACAGAGAGAGAAAAGCAACATTTAAAGTGAGTTATGATGGAAAGAGAAGACTTGCTATTATGTTTTATCAGAGGCAGCCACTAACAAGCATAATGTAATTCACAATGCTTAAACAGGGTGACTTTAATTGCAGCAGTCATTAAGCTTACAGGATCATTAAATGCATTAAAGGAAGGAGCCAACGAGTTATCGTGAATGAAATAAGGCCCTCACTCACCCCTCTTCACCTATTTAACTGGAATTGAACTCAGTCTGGGTCATTGATACAGTCACAACCCTCTGCCTGCCTGCCTTTCTGTATTAGAGCAATGTGGCTATTTCGGAACAGTTCAAAGGCAGCATCTAAGGGGAAACGAGGGCAGACAGAGGCATCATCAAACCACAGCTTAACTTTACTAACAGACTAAATGTTGTCTGAGGTCACATTTTTATAGCATTTTGAAGTTCAGAGCCTAGCCACCCCTTTTCCATTTTTGATATTTATTATGTCCAGAAAGCCTACATACAAGAAATACCAGCATACAAAAAGGGCAGTTACCTCAATGAAATGCAACAAATTGGGAAAAAAATGAACAAAATAATTTTTCTATACTAGGAAACATGTAAAGAAACAGATAATTTCCTTGTTTCTGGTGGACTACACATTCATAAAAATTTCTAAAAAATTCATTACGATGTATTAATAAAACCTTAAATGCTGTTCGAACATGTGGAACCAGAAATTCTGTATCTAGGAAGTTATCAAAAACTATGAAGAGTGAAAAAAATTAGGGGCTGGGAGATGGTTCAGTGGGTAAAGTACTTGCTGTGCACCTGAGTTTGGTTCCCCAGCACCCACATAAAAGCTGGACTCAAGAGTGCAAGTGCCTGTCGTCCTGGTGCTCCTAAGGCAAAATGTTGAGGCAGAGACACAAGAGTTTCTGGAAGCTTCTGGGCCAGGTAGCCCAGCCTTCACAGTGGCAAACAAGAGACCTTGCCTCAAATAAGGTGGACGTTGAAAAGGGAGACTTCCTGATTGCCCTCTGATCTCTATATTGCATATGGTGGCACATACACACATGCGCACACGTAAGAAAAAAAATGAAAAAAGAAAATTGAGAATACCCTAATATTTCACAGTAAGGGGTTGGTTTATTTAAAATGTCCCTTTCAGAATGTGTTTATCAAAGAGAAAAAATATTAACAACATAAAGTGGTAATAAATGGATCATAAAATATAAAATCTCATGATGACACTTTGTACAAAAATATTTTTTAAATGAGCATGTACCTTCATATTAAAGAGTGATGATTTAAATTCTAGCCTCTTCTTTTCTGTTCAACGTAACTTTGCAGCGTATATACCCATTGATCCTACTGTTCAGACAGATTGAAAACACTTCAGATTTAGGGCTGTAGGTTATCTACCCCTTGTTTTTCTCCTGGGTCATCTAGGCCATTTCAGTTGGGTCTAGACTTCTGTGACACTGATGTAGTGGCTTTTCTTCAAGATGGTCACCATCAAGGCTTCACCTTCCTTAGTCTGCATGTCACACCTTGATAAAGAAGGAGAATCTGGGTTTCCCTTCCCTGGAGTATGGATTGGCCTGATGGCCCACTTGCTCTATGTAATGTTATAGAAATGATGATGCTTAAGGGTTTCCAAAGCTTCTACATGGGTTTCTTGGAACATTTGCTGTGAGGAAATTAATCATCAGTAAGAAATAGGAGCATTTGCTGTGAGGACTCCAAGTGAAGAGAGGAAACAATGGGCAAGGAGATACCATGTAGAGGGAAGGGAGGGAAGAGGACAAATAGGAAGGGAAGGAAAGGAAATGGGAGTAAGAGAAACAGATTCTAGACAGGAGACTGAAGATGCCTCCTTAGAGCTGGATCTTCCAGCTCACCAATACATCAATTGTCAAGCGGATCCAGCTGAGCTGTTTCTAAATTCTCGACCCACAGCATCACAAACATATGCAATAGTTGTTTAAGCTGTGTTTTGTTACCCGGTTACCTAGGCAACTGTAGTATCAGTGTGGCAGGTACTCTATTCTGGGGATGATCTGTTAAGGGGATGCATGATGGGAGTTTTTTATTTCATTTTGTTTTATTTTAGTATTTCTTTTTCTCTTTTGGTCTTTTTGAGACAGGGTCTCCCTGTAGCCCCAGCTGACCTGGAACTCACTATGTAGACCAGGCTGGCCTCCAACTCACAGAGATCCACCTGCCTCTGCCTCCTGAGTACTGAGATCAAAGGCGTGCACCACCACGCCAGGCTACTTTAAGTATTTTTATAATGTATATAAACAATAAACTATAATCACCGTTTCTGAATGAGAGAAGTCCCCTAGAAATTCTAAAACCAAGAGGACATGAGAAATTTGGGCTTGCTGACCAGGGAGCACCTCTGAGTTTGCCCAGTTGTGAAGCAATGTTCTAGAAGCACGGCTTTGCTATGGTGGCTTCTGTCTCAGTGGGAGGAATTCACAGTTATCCTTAGACCCAATTGTCAGAGAAGGAAACAGAGGTAAAGTGTTGAATTCTGAGCACCTCAGTCTCTAAAACCTGAAATTATCAGACAGTATTTACCTGTGCCCCTCCCCTTGGCCTTCTCTGAGGTGGACATTCATTGTACTGGAAGGTGAAGAAAAACACTGGACTTCTTTTTTCTTCTTCTAGAACAGCCTTTGGTACTTAAGGGTAAGAGTATATAAGGCCTATGTTTTTTCTTCTAATGGAGCTTTCATCAGTTGGGGGTAGAAACACCCACTGGCTCATTGAGGTGCAGTGCGGATGGAGGCATTGAGCTAATGTTTTTCATATGAGAATTTGTATCCTGACTGGACCACACCTAAGTTTTTCTTATGAAGCCTAGAAAGGATGCTTATTGTCAGGGATGTGTCTAGGATGAATTAGGTGCTGTGGATGAATAGGGTGAGACGCTCCTTAGTGACAAGGAGGGGATTAACTAAGTCACAGCTTTTAGTTCAGGAATTCTCATGCATCATGGAATTCCACTTGGAAAGCTGAGTCCCTGGATTGTGGTTTCAGGCCCAAGAGTTTTGATTCATCATCCCGCACGTCTGTCTGTTAGCCTAGATTTTCTATTGAGACGAGTAAAGTAAATGGTGATCAGATAAATGCACAGTGAATAATGCATTAGATTCATAGCTCTATGTTTAATTTTAATTTTTATGGTGGCAACTTGTGAATAACAAACTGTTCACCCATGGCATTTAGTGCAACCACAGTGTTGTTTCTAGAACTTTTTGGCAACCCTATAGCTTAATTTTAAAAACACACCTTCTTAAAAACTATTTTTTTTTTTTAAATAATTTCTAGATTCTAAAGGATTGATGTTGTCAAATAACTGAACTGGAGGTGAGGCTCCATTGCCAGAATCCTGCGTGGATGACAGGTTTCCTAGAGCAGTAATGGGGGTGACATCTCAGCATGACAGTTTTGCCAGTGGTTGGAGTCCTCTGTGAAGAGCTCACATTCCACCATCTAATGGCCATAACTGGTGAATCATCCAGATCCTCCTGGGTCTGGGAATAGGGTGAGCATTACTCTGTCAGTCTGTCCGGTGCCTACTCTCCTGCCTTCTGCTGATAGACCTGGCTCCTGTTGCTTCAGGAATGCTATGTGGTCTAGGCTGGGCCAGTCTTAGTACCTTACTCCCACCTACAGTGCCTGGTCGAAGGTAAGATCCAAACCAGGATGATCACAATTTTTCTCTTCGGATATTTTAAAATTTTAGTTGAGAGAAGAGAATGTTTACTTCCACTGTTATTTCTGGATCATTTGGAACATACATCTGGTAAAGCAGGCAGTCAGGTGTCCTGTTACTTGGTAGGATGGGTTAAGAGAATATGCCTAGTATCCACAGGGAAGCAGAGATAAGAGACAGAGAGAGACTCCTCAGAGCATTGCACCCTTGGTTTAGCTGTACCTAAAGTGGTACCCACATCTGCTTATTAGGCTACTGAATCTGCACTGTCATGAATCCCTTCCTTTTGATTGAATTGTTCTGAGTTGTGTCTCTGATCCCTATAACCAAGACTTTTGACCAATATAGTAACATTTAACATTTAGAGTTGTATCAGTCACTTTTCTGTTGCTGTGATAGAAACACTGACCAAAGCAATTTATAAGAGGAAGAGTTTATTTGAGCTTATGGTTCCAGGGGAATTACAGTCCATCACAGCAGGGAGGCATGACGGCAGAGGTGGCTGGAGAAGGAGCTGAAGCTAAGCTCTACATCTTCCAGCAGGCACAGGAAACAAGAGAGCAACTGGAGGTCCAGCAAGGCTTAAGAACTCTGTAAGCCCACCTCCAGTGACATGCTTCCTCCAGGATAGCCACACCTGCTAAGACCTCCCAAAACAGCGCCACCATTTTGGGATGAAATGTCCAAATATTTGGGGCCTGTGGGGGACATTTTCATTCAAACCACTACAGCAGTTATTACCAAAACACACATTTTAATCAATAATACAGATAACAGGACTGAAGAGATGACTCAGTGGATAAAGGTGCTTGTTACTAGGCCTGATGTTCTGAGTTCAATCACCTGGGGGAAGGAGAGAACCTACTTTTGCAAATTGTTCTATGACCTCCACATACATGTCCATGTCCAACACATAAGCAAACACACAGAATAAAAATAATACAGATACTAGCCATTATTGCTACCTGTGACTTTATGAGATAAATTCTCAGAAACAGGAAGACAGTTCTCCTGTGTATCCACACACAAGTTTAATTGTTCACTTGTATATCTACTGCCGAGCCCCATGGAGGATGTCGCATATGCATGAATAGAAAGCTATAATCATTTTTGTCTTGTGAAATCTTAAGCATTGTTCAAAATGGTCAGCGTACCACTGTAGGAAAGAGATGATACATTATCCAGGGTAAGCAGAAAGGAATTTAAAGTGAAGAATTGGTTATTTACAAAATTGTTGTATGCTGGAGGATCAGACTGTAGGCAAACCTCCAGGAATGGCTCTTACAACAATATCACAGAGGGCCCATGAGATGGCTCAGGCGATAAAGGTGCCTGCAACCAAGCCTGACCTGAGTTCAATCTCTGGGACTAACATGGTGGAAGGAGAGAAACAGTGCCTATAAGTTGTTCTCTGAACTGCACACGTGGGCCATGGCACATGCATGCACATGCGTGGTCTCATATACACAAAACAAGATGTAATAATAATAAAGAAAGAATACCATGGATTCTATCTCTCTTGGGAGTTTCTGCTCTGCCAGCCAGGCTAGAGGGGAGTCAAGAGGCACCCTTGGAACTATAGACTTCCCACCAGGAAGGACGCCAGTTCTGATGTTTTCAAAACTGTCTTTAATTACCAAGAAAGTTGGTGACTAGGAAACATCAATGGTGCTGCAGAATGTACAAAGAGCTTAAAAAACAAACAACACCCCCCAACCCCCAAACTTCAATTTGATTATTTTTGTCTTTTTAGACTATTTTCGTCTTAGAATTGTTTTTGTCATTGTAGACTATTTTTGTCTTTGGAACTACACAGAGGGTTTTCAAAAGAAGAAACACAAAAGACTAATAAGTATTTTAAAAAGTGTTCAACACCCTTAGTCATAAGGGGATTGCAAATTAGAAGTAATTTGAGATTTCACCTCACCCCTGTTAGATTAGCTTTTATCAAGAATGCAAACGCTGGCAAGGACGTAGGGAAAGGGAAATCCTCACTCACTGTTGGCGGGAAGGGTAAACTGGTGCAGCTACTATGGAAATTAAAGTAGAAGCTCATCGAAAAACTAAAAATAGAACTGCCATATGACCTAGCTGTATCACTTCTGGGCGTATACAAAAGGACTCTGCACCCGACAACAGTGGCACCTGCAGTTCCACGTTCATTGCTCCTCTCTTCTCAGTATTGAGGAAATGGAACTGGCCTAGATGTCCACCAATAAATGAATGGATAGTGAAAATGTGACACATATGCACGATGGATTTTTATTCATCTTCAAAGAAAGTGAAATCAAGAAGTTTGCAGAGAAATGGATGGAACTGAAAAATATTTTGCTGTATGAGGTCACCCAGGCCCAGAAAGAAAGTGATGCATGTTTTCGCTCATATGTAGATCTGAGCTACACATTTTTAGAGCAGTGCATTTAACATTGAGTGCCAGTGAAAGGGTAAAGGCCAGAAAATAGAAAGAGACCATTAGAGGGACAGAGGGAGAGAGAAAAAGAGGCTTTAAGGGATGGAAGATAATAGAAGACACTGAATGTGAAAGTGGAAGAGAAAACACGGGGAGTGGAAAAGTCTAAGCAGAGAGGGTAGAGAGGAGCGGGAAGGAGAGCAGGTCAAACTAAAGATGTATGAAAAAACCATATGGAAACTTACTATTTTAAAAGTTTACAAAAAAAAAAAATGAAGTTTGAATGGACGTGACCTCCATAGTGGATAATGCTGCTCTCAGAAGACATGAGTTAGTAAAGAAAAATCCCAGTGCCAGGCGTGAGATACCTCCCTAAAAATCACTGATCAGGGACGCTCCAGATGCTCCTTTCCCCCAATAGCAATACAGGCTATTGTTATTGCTCTTGGTGGCCCATCATAACTTGAAGGTAACAGCCCTAAGGCTGAAGACACTATACACTTTGGTCACAAGAAGTAGCGAAATCAAACTGGAACTGAGCTGGAAGCTTCCTCCCTACTGGATAGTGCTCATAACCCTAAATGCCTGTGCAGGGCAGGCTGCTGGGAGAGAAAAGTCATCAATAGTCTTATTCAGCTGCAAATTCTGTGAGCTACAATGACCTGCCAGATAAGGTGTGCCTTCTTCTATAATAATGGCATGATTGCTATGGGAGTTAACAAACTGCTTTCTGATCGATTTGAGGCTTGTTCCATAGGAGAAGATTCACTCTTGGTTCTGTAAACCTGGTCAAGAGCCAGCCACTGGGTCCTAAGGGGAAAACTGGGTCCTAAGGGGAAAACTACTACTATTGTTTTGCTATTAAATGATCATGTTGTCAAATGTGCTTCCTTTTAAACATTTTTATTTATTAATTTTATATGTATATGCATGTGCCTTTGTGAGTTTATGTGCACCACATGAGTGAAGGAACCCACAGAGGCCGAAAGAGGGTGTTACAGCCCCTGGAACTGGAGTTACAGATAGTTGTGAGCTGCCATGTGAGTGCTAGGAACTGAACCCAGGTCCTTTTCAAGAACAGCAAGTGCTCTTTTAAAAAAATTTTAAAAAAAAATTTTATGTCTATGAGTGTATTGCCTGCATGTGTATAAATGCACTCATGCTGTGCAATGCCCAGGAGGTCAAAGAAAGTGTCAGATCTCCTGGAACTGGAGTTACAGGTGGTTTTCAGCTGCCATGGTGGGTGCTGGGAATTAAACTGTGGTCTTCTGCAAGAGCAGCGAGTGCCCTTAACCAAGTAGACATCTCACCATGGATGGAGAAAGGGACCCCGAGGCTTCATCCATTCCTGAGGGTCTGTTGGCAGTTAAAGGTCACTGCGGGGGGTTGGATAGCATCTTCTTCACTAATAAATTGCCCATGCTCGTGCATGCAACTCTAATTCAACGCAACAGATCACACACAAAGACATAAAATAGTTGTGTATAGAGAGAGGTTGTTGAGAAGAAGGGTTTTGGTGGGAGAGTGTCTTAGTTTGTTTCTTCATTGCTGTGACACAATACTCTGACCACTACCAACTTGGGGAGGAAAGGGATTATTTGTCTTACATCTCCCAGGTTACAGTTTATCAGGAAGCCCAAGGTAGGAACTCAGGGCAGGAACGTGGAAGCAGGAGCTGGAGCACAGGCCATGGAGGAATACTGCTTACTGGCTTGCTCCCTGACCCTTGCTCAGTCTGCTTTCTTATGCAACACAGGCCCACCTGCCAGGGGTGGCACCACCCACAGTGGGCTGGGCCCTCCCACATCACTCATCAAGAAGATGCCCCTCAGACATGGCCACAGGCCAGTCCAATAGAGGTAATTCCCCAATTGAGGCTCCCTTAACCCAGGTGTGTCAAGTTGACACTAAAGCTATCCACCCAGAGCAGAAGAAGGATAAGGGGAAAAGGGAATGGAAAATGACTAAAATTCATTAGATACATATATGAAACTGTCAAAGAATTAAAAAGTAGGAGAAAAACCAGTAGCAATCAGAAGTACAATGGGCACTGCATGCTTGAAACTCTGGGTTCAATACAGAGCATCAAATAGGAACAAATAAAAAAAATAACCCAACCACAGATTTCCTCCACTTAACCCATTCAAAAGCTTCTCTCTGTGCTTAGAACATAGTTGATTCCTTCCTTAGTCTGTAAAGCACCCACTATTTTCTTCCTCATTTGGTCTACGGGGGTCTTTTTGACTCGCTTCCATGCTCACCATGCTTCTGTTCCAGTGGTCTTCTGTAAATTCCTCTAATATTCCACACGAGTTTCCTCCTTAGAGCTTTCACATGTGCTGTGCCTTCTATCTGGAATGATCTTTGCCATTTTCTTCCTCTAGAGCTTAGTTGAAATCTCCCCTTGCATGACTGCTCCCCCTAGGTACTCTGTTCTCCATCTATTCTTCACAGTGCTTTGAATTTTGTGATGATTTATTCATTTATTGTCTAGCTCCCACTTTAGAATATAGGCTTTGTCAAAAAAGTGCATACACCCAACTTCTAAATTAGCAGCTGTCAAAGAAAAGGGGGAAAAGTCACGAAAGTGTTACAAAGAAAATATAATCCGCTCTTTTCACTTTTAGGAATTTGAGAACATTTTTCTAGGCATGGCCCCAAATCTAAAAACCATAAACACAAAGATGACAAACTTGACTGTAATGAGAAATTTAGTATTTCTGTATTACAAAATTAAAAGAAAATGAACTGGGAAAAAAGTCTTTCCAAAATATCAAAGAAACGTCTTCAAATCAGTTAGGAAAGAGGAGCAAACCAATATAAAAATGGGCAAAAGATACGATTTACAGTGCAAACAAATGGGTCACTAAAGATTCATTTTAAAAAATATTTTAATTATTATTTTTATGTGTATGTGTGCATTGCCTGCATGTAGTTAAGTGCACCTGTGTCGTGCAATACCTGTGGAGGACAGAAGAGACTGTCGGATCCCCTGGAACTGGAGTTACAGGCAGTTATTAGTGGCCATGTGGGTGCTAGGATTTGAACCCGGGTCTTCTGCAAGAATAGCCAGTGTTCTTAGCCCCACTAACAATATTAAATAATATTTTTATTAATTCTTTGAGAATGTCATACAATGTATTTTGATCATGTTAGCCCTCCCACCTCCCAGATCCACCCCCACCTCCATACCCACCCAACTTTATGTTCTTTTTTTTTTTTTTAAAGTCCATTGAGTCCAGTTTGTGTTATCAAGATACTCTTGGGTATGGAGCCATCCCTAGAGCATAGTCCACCTACCAGAGATCAGACCCTTAAATAAACTGAGTCTTCCTCTCCTAGAAGCTGTCAGTTGCTAATACCTCTTCAGTTTGGAGTGAGGCTTCGTGCCCACCGCCCCCTTCATGCTGGGATTTTATTTGGGTTGCGTTTGTGCAGGTCTGGTGTGTCTGGAAAACACTGTTTTCTTGTTGGTATGCACTACCTCTTGGTCTTTCAATCTTTCTGTTCCTTCTTCCGCAAAAATCCTTGTGCCGTCAGGGAATGAGTGTGATATAGATGTCCCATTTGAGGCTCAACAGTCTGTAGTCTCTTATTTTCTGCACATTGACCAGCTGTGGGTCTCTGTGCTAATCATCGTCTACTTGAAAAAAGAAGCTTCTCTGATGCACTGATCTACTGGTATAATGATGTCATCAGGAACTGGTTTAGTACTATATGTCCATTTAGCAGAATAATAGTTAGCAGGTTCTCGCTAGGGTCTGTGACCTGTCTAGCTACAGGTTCTCTAAAAATATTTGAAAGCAGATACTCAACTTCACTTCTAAAAATACTGTATTTTAGCAGATCATGGTGGCATATGCCTGGACTATCAGTATTCAGGAAGATGAGGCAGGGTTATGAGTTCCAGGCCAGCCTGGGCTACATAATAAAACCTGCCTCAAAACAAGCAAATAAACCCCAAATAGACAGACACCCCATCGGAGTTTCTCCTGATTAATCAGCTGTATGCATATGGAAATAGTTAAAATTTCATATATCATCTTAAACTAACAGCTAATTTCCTTGTATGCATTGTTAATTGATATAACATTTTTGCTCAAACATTTAGCCATGTCTATTGAAATTTAAAATGTGCCTTCCCTTTGACCCAACACTGTTTTGAATTGGTAATTTTAGGAATTCATCCTAAAATAATACTTTCACAGAGTGCAATATATATCCAATTCTGTTTAGTTTGGCATTGTTTTAATAAGCAAAAACTGGAAACATCTGATTATTCAATAGCATAATGGTGCATCCATAAAAGAAATACGCAAATACCATGCAGCTGTTTAAAAGAACCCGGGACCAGATTCACATGTTCAGTTTGGGAAAGACATATTTTGATTCATGGCTAAAATGAATTGTGTAGCAAAATCCTATTGAAGATAAAGATTTCATAAGGATGAGGTGCATAAACACACGAGTAGAAAAACGAAGCAAGGCCGAAATTCGGAACTTAGGATATATATGGGAAATTGGATTGGGGGCAAAAATCCCTTTTTGTTATCAGGGATTTTTTAATATTTGTTTTTATATTTGGTTAAGCATTGATCTCTCTGTGTGTATGGGGGGGGGTGGGAGGAGGGAGACTGAGATTTATTTGTGTGGAAGAAAAAATGATGACTGTTTCGTGTTTCACGGGTTTCCGCTATGAGCACTCTGGAGCTGCCCCGCTGGGCTTTCAGGAAGGTCAGACAGTCGGTCAAGGGTTCAGTGGCTCCAGCCTTTTCCTTCTCGCTCTTTTTTTGCCCCAGAAGGAAAGCCATTTCAGCACCACTGGTTTTGCATGGTTCAAATGAGATAAAGGTTGGGAGAAGCCTTTATCAACTCTAAAGCTCTTTCAAACGCAAGAGATTATAGTCCTAATCAAAGTCCACTTCCCATGTCAGGCAGGACCTGCTGGTTACAGAAAGCTCTCCTTGTGTGCGCTGGGAGCCAAACCCCTGCTGCCTGCCTTCCTCCCGACCGCGCAGGCTGCAGTACCCCGCCCCTGCCTCTCAGGGATGGAGTGCAGCCGGCCACCAGCTCCATCGCTCCATCCCGACCTCGACCCTGTGGCTTGCCAGCGGAGCTTGGCTGTCCCTTGAACTTTCAGCACTGGTTCGATTTCCTCCAGTGGAGCCACATGCCGCTGTGCAAACAGAGCACGTGGTCCCGCCAAACAAAGGAACAAGTGTGCTGTAAACCATCCCCCGATGGCCAGCGCGCCAGCTCCGCCAGGAGCGGGCCCGGCCTCCCGCGCCGTCATTTGTCACCGCACCCCCCCCCCAGGCCCTCAGGAAGCGGCAGGGATGGATGGGGAGGCAGGGGCCTGAACCTCTGCTGCTCCCCATCACGGCCCAGGAAATAGCATCCGAGCGCGCACCGCCCGGCCAGGATCCCCCCACTCCTCCCCAAGCGGCTAAGATTTCGTTTCACCTCCGACAGACTTCAGGGGGACTCGCTGTGAAAAGATCACTCTCCCGGGACGCCGGCCGTGGGAGGGGGCCGGGGACTGTACACAGCTGTCAAAACGTCTCTGTCAAGAGGCTGAGGCCCAGCTGCTGCAGCCGGGCTCAGGCTGTGGGGCACGCGGGGAGCGCCGCCGACCTATCAGTGCAGAGCCGAGCGGTAATTGCATTAGGATTAGTTACCTCCCGTGCCTCGCTCATTAGCCGGGAGGATGGCTCACATCCAGCGCGAGGGTGGCACGGGGAGAGGATGTGCATGGAACAGGTCGTGGTAATGACTCTGCTCTCCCTCTCCCCACCTGGTCCTGACTCGACACCTCCCTTTTTCTCAAAACCTCATTTCCTGAGTTTTTCCTGAAGGTCTTATGAAATGTGCAATTTAGGAAGATTACAATGAAAAAAAAAATCCACCATGTAGGTCGGGGAGGGATGCTGTGGAGGGCGTGGGGCCAGGTTGCCAGAGTCAAAGTCAGGGAAGAAAGCAGTTGATATTCTCTGAGGTAGGAGCCAGTGGCAAGAGAAAAGCCTAGCTTTCTTACCCGGAGGGACTAACGCCCAGGACCAGGCTGGAACAGAGGTGGCCATTTCCCCAGGAGACCCATCTTAGGCTGTGGGAACTCGGAGGTTGCACCCACCCTTGCTTAGAGACACCGTAGAGGTTGGCTGCTGGCTACAGGCTGCTGACTGCTGGCTGAGTTCCGACTCAGTCATGTTCTTCACCCAACCCTAGCATACCGTGTGCCATGCAGAAGTTGCTCAAAAATGTACTTGGTAAACGATAATTTTGAAAAAAATAGTTGGGACTGGGGAGATGGCTCATTTGGTAAAGTGCTTGCCACACAAATATGAGGCCCTGAATTTGGATCCCCATCGCTGAGGTAAAAGGTTGGTCCTGGTGACGTACCTGAAATTGGAGCTCTGGGGCTGTGGAGACAGAGGATTCTTGGCATTTGCTGACCAGTTAACCTTAAAGAATCGATGCACTCTGGGTTCAGTGAGAGACCCTGTCTCAAAAAATAAAAGAGGGGCAATAAAGGAAGACACCTAGCATCTACCTCTGACTACACACATATGGGCACACACATGAACTGGTACATATACCATACACACAAACACATGCACACACACCCCACGGAATAAAGACCTCATCAGCTCAAGGGGCACCAAGAACAAAACTCAATTAAAAAAATTTATTATTTTTATTTTATGTATATGTGTGTATTGCCTGCATGTAGGTAAGTGCATCCATGTCATGCAATGCCCGTGGAGGTCCGAAGAGGCTGTCAGATCCCCTGGGACTGGAGTTACAGAGAGTTGTTAGCTGCCATGTGGGTGCTGGGATTCGAACCCAGGTTTTCTGCAAGAACAACCAGTGTTCTTAAGTGCTGAGCCATCTCTCCAGCCCCCCCAAAACTCAATTTTCAAGCAGACAAACTTCCTATTTATGTGACTAGGATCAGGTAATCTAACTTTTCTAAAGTAATTTTTCTTACCTAATTACCTTCATTAGATGTTATCAGAATGGTCTTACCCATAGACTTACTTACCCAAGTGTTAATCACCCAGCATAGATCCAAGCCCATAGTAGGTGTGCAGTAGAGATTCATTCTTTTGTTTCTTGTCTGATCCATCCCTAAAATGGAGATTAAAAAAAAAAAGAAGAAAAACACCAACACCAAAAACTCTTTGATGTCTCAGGAGGAGGTAATTAACATTCTCTTAACCCATCTGAAAGGGCCAATAGAGTACAAAGTTGTTTTATAATTAAGAAATGTATCAAACTCTGGGAAGGACTAATTGCTGTGCAAATTTGATTGAGGCCTGTGAGGACAGGATTGCTTTTAATGGTTGCAGCATAGGGGACCATTTAATATGCTTCAGGGAAAGCTCAATACCCAAGTCTCTACACTGGCAATGGCATCACCAGCCATTAGAAGCACTACTCAATGGATCAGAGTGAACACCCCAGGGCTTTGCTTAAATAATTATTTTGAAACTGGAAGGTTTATGGAGAGTTCAGGGTTCAGATTTAGAAATGTCAGAAATAGAGTTTTTATTTGTTTCCATTGCACACAATGAATTGCCCTTTAAATAATGAAGCAAAGAAAATGCCAAGTACCACGTACTCCGATGGATTGCCAAATGTTGAAGTGGGCCTCCCTGGGACCAGGCTTCAAGGCTACATACATTAGAGAATTGGGGCATTTAAAATTTCCACAGGAATCATTGACTTAGAGGGAGCTCAGTGAGGGACACACCCCTCCTTAAGTCTACCATCAAAACTTTCCCAGAGTCTTCTTGGCTAGTCCTTGGCATTGGTTGTGTATAATGGCATTGCTGGGAAGGGGCAATAGAGAGAAGGCTCTGGAGCTGTTCATGTGGATTCCTTTTATTTGTATGGGACACAAATATTGCCCCTTTGCCAGTAAGACCACGTGTATGCATTCAACTGTGTAAGAAGGTGGGATGTGTTCTAGTCCTCTGCTTGTGGCTGATGTCCCTTGTTCAGTCCCTGGTCAACACTAACTATAAGCTAAAGGACTGGGGATCTTAATAATCAGAAAGCAGCCTGCTGTACTGGATAGGTGGTACCCAACAGATGGTGCAGTTTCTGGGTCCACCCAAGGTCTGCAGTCATTTCTCCCTCAGAATGGAGTTAGAAACTGTTTGTAAATCGGAGTCTCCTAAGGCAATGCACAGCCCTGTTTTATGCCACTGTTTTATACAATATGGAGTAACAGAATAGGGAACGGACTAATCCCCACAGCCCTGTCCCCGACCTGATATTCTTAATACTTTTTGCTAGTCCAGCATGCTCTATGCTTTTCTGATTCTCCGCCTTTGATTGTGATCAAAGTTCTTCCAGTTCTTCAAAGTATACTCATCCTACTGTTTCAATGGAACATCCTTCCTAAACTGGTGTGGCACTTAGAGTAGGTAATATGCAAATCAGCCATTGCACATAGTGTGTGTCATCCCGTTTGTGTCAGGTATGGTCTCCATTGTCACAACCAGATCAGGTCTGTCCAGGAGAGCATCAAGCCCAGGACAGAGGAAGGAGGAGACCTTGGGAATTCTCCATGAATGAGGAATGCCGCTGGAGGAAAGAGAAGGATGTGCATTAAAAAGGAAACACCAGGGAGGGTGTCAGACATTCCCTTTCCTCCTTTCTTTCCAAAATATTTCCTAGGCAAAATAACTAGCGCATTTAATTGGTACCTTCAACAAACACAATCAAAGAATGTGATCAAAACAAAACATCCACTACTCATTTAAAACTTGTTCACTGGGGATAAAGTTTCCCTGCCCTTGGATATGGGTGGGTCCCACAAATTAGAAAACAAGTGTTTATTAGGGTACAATTTACATGCAATCTTATGCGTAGACCTTAAGTGCTCAGTTTGATGAGTCCAGTAATTGTGTGTGTGTGTGTGTGTGTGAATCTATTCCTTAAATAAGATATTAACATTTCACTCCCCCTTAAACTGTCCTTACTTTTCTTTTTAGTCATAGCCATGCACTCTATGGTCGTGTCTTTGCAGATGAGGGTCCACATATGTGCCATGGGTGGTCCCAGAAGACTACAAAGGATCTGAACAATTTCCTTCATCTAGTGACATCATAGCAGCTCCAGCTTTGTAGTGTAATACACCACTAGTGTTTGTGGTTTTGCTGGTGTAATTGGAGCTTCTACACCACCAGATAAAGTATAGCACATGCAGTTATGCATGACACATACTTGACAATAACCATGGATGACAGTTGCTGATTATGCTTGACTCTATACTATATCCTTGCTTTACAGTATACACCTTATAAAAAGTGTTACAGTCAAACAGCATGTGGAATTATACCAGCAGTTACCTCATACATCTTAGATTTCCCAGGTATACTGGTTACTTTTCTGGTTACTGTGATGAAATACTTGACATGAAGCAACTTAAGGAAGGAAGAATTTATTTTGATTCACAGTTTGAATGTACAGTCCATCACGATGGGGAAGGCAGTGTGTGTGTGTGTGTGTGTGTGTGTGTGTGTGTGTGTGTGTGTATGTGTTTGTGTATTCATGGTGTAGGGAGCCTACATCAGCTTGCTCACATCTTGACTGGAAAGAGATTGGGGTGGCAAGCCAGGCTGGGCTACAATTCTCAAGACCCATTTTCCAGCAACCTACTTCCTCCTGTTAGACTCCACTTTCTAAAGATCACATAGCCAGCCAGGCATGATGGCACATGCCTTTAAACCCAGCACAGAGGCAGGTGAATCTCTGTGAGAGCTGAGAGCAAGGTCAGCCTGGTCTACATAGAGAGTTCCAGACCAGTTGGGGCTACAGGGAGACCCTGTCTCAAAAAAAAAAAAAAAAAAGATTCCTCAGCCTTCCAAAATAGTGTCACCAGCCAGGGGACATTTCTACATAAACCATAAACCATAGCCCTGGGTCTCAGTTGTGGATACCATGTGTGCCCTGTACCATCTAGGTTTGTGTTGAGCATTTTGTGATGTTTGCACAAAGGCGAAATCATCTCATGTTCCATCTTCTGAGCATCTCCCTCCTTAAGCAACACACAACTATATTCACTTTCCCACCAACAGTTACCGCATTCTGTTGTCTGCCAATATAGCCCCTGTTCTAATTCCTCTAATTACAGGATATATCGGCTTGCTTGTTCTAGACTTTGTATGACTGGAAGCTGTGCTCTTTTGGGTCTGTACTTCTTTGCCACACATGGCAGATTTGGACCCATCCTTGTGAGGTGCACGGTTTAGTCATTTGTTCCTTTGTATTGCTAAGTGGTACTCTGGTCTATGACTATGCCACACTCTGTCCATCCGGTCCCCTGGTAGTTGACACTTGGGTTATTTCTAGATTTTATGAATAAGGCTACTATAAATATGTTTGTGCTGGAGTTTTACATTTTTCTTGGCTGAGTGTCTATGGTAGACTGAGTCAAGGAGAAGGTGTACAAACACCAAAACGTCTGCCAGTAGGGAGCTGGTCCTTCTCTTAGAATTGCCTGGCGGAGTGGAGTCACTGTGGGATGCACTTGCACTCTGTACGAGTCTTCGTTTTCTGTGCATTCTTTTCTAACTCAGCTACAACCTGAATCCTCATCTTATCAGCCATTAGTCAGTTCTCAATAAGCATTTAAATATCTGGGTGATTAACAAATGTAAAACTATTTCTTATAAATAACTTTGGGGGGGTGGGAAGATGTTTATTTTGGGTCCTGCTCATCAACTGGACATTTAAAAACATTTTATTATTTTTATTTTATGTATGTGAGTGTATTACCTGTATGTATATAAGTACACCAGTGTCCTACAAGCCCAAGGAAGCCAGAAGAGGGCTTTGGATCCCATGGAACTGGAGTTACAGACGGTTGTTAGCCACGATGTGGGTGCTGGGATTTGAACCCAGGTCCTTTGGAAGAGTAGCCAGTGCTTTTAACCTCTGAGCCATCTCTCCAGCCCCATCAGTTGGACATTTTTGATTAAGTACAAATGGCATCAGGCCAGGCGAGATGGGATTGTTCTTCAGCAACGGAGGAGATGGGTATTCCTGCTCACCATTCCTCTGTGTTGCTGAGCTCAGTCTTGTACCGTGATAGTAAGTGTGGTTATAGTGGAGGCAGCTGATGAAACTACAGAAAGGCATAGTCTGATGCAAAATCCAACCGTCCCTAATCAGACATAGCTGTTTTCTCTGTGTGTGTATGCAGAGTTTTCTCCGTGTGGACCTTTGCCTTCTTGATCTTCTGCTGCAACGCCCCTTTCACTCTTCTCCAAAGAGCCACTCTTGCTTCTCCCTGTGCAGACACTCCTGCTCCTTACTTATCCCCTTCCTCCCTACTCATCTCAACTTGAAGGTAACTGCTGATAGTGAGTTGAGCTGTGTCTCAAAAAGATATGTGCAAGTTCTAATCCTTGGGACCTCTTCTACAACTACTTTTTATTTACTTACATGATGAATTTCAAACGGCTTTGAGGTGCTGCAGAGATCTGCGTAACCCTTTTAATACCCTCATGAACCAAAGCCAGATCAAAGATATGCAGCTTACAGCTGGAGAAGTTGTGGTACAGGGTAGTAGCAGGCTTAAGAACTTCTTTATGGATTAGATCTATCCAAAAAGTCCCATATCAGTCTGCACCAGCTACGCCTATCTGTTCTCCATGGAGCAGGTCATCATGTCCCACTGTATGAGTGCCCACTGGAGCTGTTCCTCCTGCTCACCTCTGACCTCACAGAACTAGCACCCCATTCACCCAGGGTCACTTTGCTGCTGCCACTTAGCCACTCCCTTGTGGTCCATTCCAGATGCTAGCTATTTGGCTGGATTGTGCCAACCACACAGTGCAGAGGATCACTGCTTGGGGTTCAGTGGTTATAACTTATGAACAGCAGACTCTGGCCCTGCCTGGAGTCAGATAAGTAACCTCACAGGAAGTTAGCCAGAGCATTGGGAGGGGAGGGTTGGCTATTCACTGGTGAGACAGAGGGTAGGACCGGGCCATTCTAGAAGAATGGGAGTCTGAATTAAAGTAATTTCATGATGAAATGTGGAGCCAAGGACCACTGCCACAGAATAGGAATTATCACTTCTTGAAATTATTTATGATCTTCATGATCAGAGAGATTCTTTTCAAGCTGGCTAAATATACCTGAGTCTTAAAAGTGGTTATCAATGGATGGAAGATAGTTGATTTTTATTATCTTTCTATATATTTCTATATCTTTATATATATTGAAGCAGGATCTCCCTGTAAGCCCCAGCTGTCCTGGAACTCACTATGTAGACCAGGCTGGCCTTGAACTCACAGAGATCCACCTGCCTCTGCCTCCCAATTGCTGGGACTATAGGCGTGTGCCACCATGCTCAGCCCATGTGATATTTTTTAAAATAATCTCTCTCTCTCTCTCTTTTTTTTTTGCTTAAATTTTGAGATGATGTAGTTGTAAGAAGTTGTCTGGAGTAATCCCATGTACTGTTAGTGAGCATCCTCCAAAGCAAACGCCTTGCAAAACTACAATGCAGTGTCACCAGCAGGCCGTGGACCTTGACACAGCCAACACACTCTCATTAGAGACTCTTGTGTTTCTCTTTAGTAGCTACAGTCACTAACAATGTCCACATAGATTTCCTTCTTAATCCTGGCAACTATGAGTCTGTTCTTTATTTCTGAGTTTTACCATTTCAGGAATGTTATACATAACAACATGCATCATTTCACTCTCGGAAAGTTCCCCCATGTTGTTGTATATGCCAACTATCATTCCTTTTTATGGTGGTATTCCATGTTATAGATATACCATAGGTGATTTAACCAGTCAGCTCTTGAAGGCTATTTAGGTTGCTTTCCATTTCTTACTGCTGTGCATAATGCTGTAACTATGTGTATAAATTTTGTGAGAATATTGTTTTCATTTCTCTGGGATAAATGCTTAAGAGTGCAATTTCTGGGTCCTATAGTAGCTGCTACTTTATGTTGTTAATCAATTACCAAACCCTTTTTCAGAGCAGCTGTACTATTTTACATTCTATATCAAGGTACTAGTGATCTGACTTTTGCCCATCACCAGCAGCATTTGCTAAGGTGTGTAATGCTATCTGCTTAGGGCTTCGATTTGATTTGCATTTCCCCAACGGTTAGTCAGTGTCTTTTCATGTGCTTATTTGCCATCTGCAGATTCTCTTTGATGAAATGTCTCTTCATGTTGCTTGCACACTTTCTAATTAGATGGTCTGTGTTTTGCTCTTGAGGTTTGAGAGTTCTTTATCTATTCAAGACACTAACTCTCTGTCAGGCATGTAACTTATGAATTTTCTATTCAGTTACTCGTCTTTTTATCCTCTTAACAGGCTCTTTCTTTTCTTCACAAAGTAAGCGTTTATAACTTTGATGAAGTCCAGTTTATCGCTGTTTCCTTTTATGGCTGTGCTTTTGGTGTCAAATCCAGATTTTTTTCCCTAGTTTTAGGTTGTGAAGATTTTCTCCCAATTAAAAAATTGCCTTTCTGTTTTCCTTCCTTTTATTCTTTCTTTTTTGTTCAGTACTGGGGATTAACCCTCAAATTCACACATGCTAAGCAAGCACTCCGCCACTAAACTACAGCCTCAGGCCTCTAGTCGTATGTTTAATATTTAAGTTTGTGATCCATTTTGACTTAATCTACTTAATCTTGGTTGAAAATGAAAAACTTAGCTTGGTAACTCCTCCTGCTCCCTTTCTTCCTCCTCCTCTTCACGTCCGTCCTCCTCTTCCTCCTATTCTTCCTCTTTCTTCTGCCTTTTCTTTCTATCCCTTTCCTCCTCCTCCTGTTCTTCCTTCTCTTACCCCACCTTCTCTACCTTTTCATTTCCAATTTGTTGACAAGCCCATTTTTACCCATTATGTTGCTTTTAAAATTTTGTCAAAACTCAGTTGGGCATTACCTGTGTACCACTTTTCTAAAGTTTCCGCTCTATTCCATTGATATGTGCATCTTGTCTATTCAGCTGTCAGTACACATGATCTTGATTTTTGCAGCTCTACAAAATGTCTTGAAATCAGTAAATTGCTTTCTTCTGTTTTCTTTCCTTTAGAGAGCAGCTTTTCTAAAAATACAAAATTATATATTAAAAATGTACATATCTATGTACATATCAGTATAAATTTTAGAATAGTTCTGTCTATAGCTACAAAAGATCATTTGAGGAATTTGGTGAGTACTACACTAAAATTGTAAATAAATTTGGGGCGAAATGACATCTTTACCATGTTGGATCTTCCAAAATGTGAAACAGTATGTCCCTGTATTTATTTAGCTTTTCTTTGATTTTTCTCATCATTGCTCCATAGTTGTGGGTAGACAAGATCTGTGTATGTGTCATTAGCTCCTCAGAGAGACTTACATGGTATTGTACTTATAACTTTAGTGTCTACTTGTATACTGCTGTGTATAGAAATATAAATGCATTCTCACATTTGTTTATATGCAATAAATGTTAAAAATCAAGACAATTTATTGATGTTTATCTTGGATCCTGAAATTTTGCTGGACTCACTTATTAGTTCTAGAATTTTTTTTTCTGATAAATTTCTTGGACTTTTTCTGTACAAACATATTATCTGCAAAGGGGGATGATGTCGAATCTTCTTTTCTAATTTGCATGCCTTTAAATTTCCTTTTCTTCTCTTATTGCACAGTCTAGAAGGTCCAGCATTGTGTTGATTAGGACTTGAGAGAATATATTCTGATTAGGCTCCTGGTCTTTGGAGGGCATAATGTTCTCATACTCTTGACCAAGTTTGGGATGTTCCTTCCATTCATATTTTTTTCTGATAATTCTTTTAAAATCATGATTAGGTGTTAAATTTTACCAAATGCTACACTGATGTGATCATATGATTTATTTATTGGTACTGAACTACCTTACATTGTTGAAATACCCACCTCCCTCTGGCTTGGCTATGTCATGCAATTCTTTTCTACAATAGCCACATTTTATCTGATAATATTTCATTAAGGATTTTTATATTCCTACTGTTGAGAGGTTTTAGATGGAAGTTTATATATATATATATATGCATTTTTGTCTGGCTTTGGGATCAGGGTACTATTAGCTTCATAATATAACTTGTAAAATCTCTCATCTGGAGTATTGTTGAATCAGTGTTAATTCTTCTATAAATGTTTGCTAGAACTCACCCATAAAGATACTTGGGTCTGGAATTTATATTTAAGTTTCTTAGCTGTGAATTCAATTTCCTTTATAATTAAAAGGACAGTCAAATTATCTCTAGAATAAGTTGTGCTTGGTTGTGTTTCAAGGACTTCATCCATTTAAGATAAGTTGTCAGGTGTGTGCGTAGAGTTGTTCACAGTATCCTCATCTCTCTGGTGTCTGTATGGTTTGTGGTTATAACCCATGTTCATTCTTCTTTGTCAGATTTGTCAAAGTTTTGTCTATTTTGTTGATGTTTTCAAAGAATGAGAGTTTTGTTTGATGGGTTTTCTCTATTGTTTTTTAATTTCATTAATTTCTGCTTTTGTCTGTTCCTGTTTCCCCTATTTGTTTGCTTTGGGTTTTTTTTTTTTCTTTTCCTTTTGTATATTCTTGTGGTAGGAGCTTAGATTATTGATCTGAGACTTTTCTGGTGTTAGTATAATAAACTCTCCTTTCAGCATGCTTTTCCCAGGCCTCCAAATTTTAAGTTTTATTTTAATCTCTCCTTAGTTCAGTGTACTTTTAAGTTTCACTTGAGGTTTTCCTATTTACCCACTGATTTTTTTTTTAAAGTATTGCTTAGTTTCCCAATACCTGAAGATTTCTTACTTATTTTTATGCTATTGATTTCTAGTTTGATTTGTGGACATACTCTGAAGCTTTTTTTCCTAGTTCTTTTAAAATTGTTGGGGTTTATTTTATAGTTAGGATCATTTTGGTGTATGTTCTGTGTCACTTAAAAAGTCTATATTCTGCGCTGGAGAGTAGCTCAGCAATTAAGAGCACTGGCTGCTCTTGCGGAAGACCTGGGTTTGATTCCCAGCACCCATGTGATGGCTAGCAACCAGTTCCAGGGGAATCCGATGCCCTTTTCTGACCTCTGTGGGCACTGAATGACACAGGTATACTTACATACATGTAGGAAATACACTCACACACATAAAATAATAATGATAATAATAATAATAATAATAATAATAATAATAATGAGTCTTTATAGTCTACTATTTTGAAGTGATCTATAACAATCTGTAAAAGCCTATTCGATGACAGTGTTGTTAAGCTCTTCTGGTTCTTGTTGGTATTTGTCTAGTTCTGTCCACTGCAGAGACCAGTATTGGTGGCTCCAATTGCAATTTTGGATTTATTCATTTCTCTTTCCAATTTCACAAAATTCTACTTCATGCATTTTAGAGCTCTGTTTGGTAACAAAAATTAAAAATTACTGTTTTTTTTTTTTTTTGTTTGATCCTTCTAACATTATGTAGTGCCTAGTTCTGGTATTTTTCTCTGTTTTGAAGTTGGGTTTATTGATAGTGTAAGCACACATAATTCTATTTTATCAACACACTTTTGCTTTCTTCCGAGATACATCTTTTTATATCCCTTTGCTTTAAAGCTGCCTGTTTTTCTATTTTTGAAGTGAGTTTCTTACAGAAGCATATAGTTGGGTTATATTTTTAGAATTCACAATGTCAATCTCTGGTTTTAAATTAATATAGTTAGACCACTTGGCTTTAAAGTAATTTTTGATACATTAGGGATAATACCTGCCTTGGGAAGATACCATGTTGGGAAGTTTTGTTTTCCATTTCCCTCTTTTCTTTTCCTTTCTTTGAATTCTGGTAGCTTATTTGAACATTGTTTTAGAATATCATTTTGCAGGCTGGAGAGCTGGCTCAGTGGTTAAGAGCATTGGCTGTTCTTGTAGAGGATCCAAGTTTGAGTCCCAGCACCCACATGGTGGCTAACAACCTCCTGTAACTCCAGTTCCAGGGGAATCTGATGCTTCTTCTGGCTTCTGCAGGTATTGCACAACATGGGTGCACTTACACACATGCAGGCATAACACTCAGACACATAAAATAAAAATAAAAAGAATATAATTTTGATTTGTTTGCATCTTTTTAAAGATTTGTGTGTGTGATGTGTGTGTGTGTGTGTGTGTGTGTGTGTGTGTGTGCCTGAGGAGGCCAAAAGAGTGCATGGGATTCCTTGAGCTAGAGTTATAGGTAGTTATGAGCTACATAACATGGGTTCAAGGAACCCTTCTTGGGCCTCTGCAAGAGCAAGTGCTTCTAACAGTTGAGCCATCCCTCCAGCACTCCAACTGCATCTTTTTGCACAGCTTTTTTAAATCATGGTTGTAGGTGTGATATTGTTATGCCAACGATGGTCTACTGCTGTCATCAAGTCACCAATTCAAATGGAGTAGAGAAATTTACCTCCATTTATCCCTCCCTGTTTATAATTGTCTTAAACATTTCTTACATATAAAATTGGAGCTGCATAAGACAGTATGATAATACTTACTTCTACCCTCAGATAAATTTAGAAAACTAAGTCTGTTTTGCTTACTAGACAGGCATGCTTTTTCTTGTTTTGTTTTCTTTGTTCATTTTCTGATATTCCAAGAGTCGCTGCTACCTCTCCCCCTTTTGAAAACTTTACTTTTCTGTCTAGATTCCTTTTAGCTATTTTTTCAGGGTGGATCTACTGGCAAGAAATATGCTTAGTTTTTCTTTGTGTAAGAATATCAGCTTTTCTTCATCCTTGAAGGATATTTTCACTGGATTCAGTTTGAGGAAGTTTGACTCTGCTGTGCCCTAGGGTGGATTTCTTTGGTTTTATCTTGCTTGAGTTCTTTCAATTTCTTGACTCTGTGCCTTTTGTTGCTAGATCTAGGCAGTTTTCATCCATTATATTTTTTTAAGAAAAATGTTAATTTTAATTAAAAATTTTGTATATGAGTGTTTTGCTTTGTGTGTATGTAAGTATACCCATGACATGTAATTCCCGCAGAAACCAGAAGAGGGGGTTGGATCTCCTGGAAATAGAGTTACAGACAGGTATTAGCTGTCACGTGGGTGCTGAGAACTGACCTCAGTGTTTTTAAGCACTGATCCATATCTCCAGTCCTCATCCATTATTTCTTTGAGTATGACTTAAACTCCATTTCAATTCTCTCATTTTGGAACTCTGATGACATAAATTTTACACAATTTTTTTAACTGGCTCACAAGTCCTGAAAGTTTTATGCATGTTTCTTTTTATCTATTTTCTGTCTGTTTAGATGGAATAATTTCTATTGTCCTGTTTTCTAATTAAGTGATTTTTTTCTGTCTTTTCTATTTTGCCTTTGAACACAATCATGAAATTTCCATTTTTAATTACTTTTTTTTTGTAAATAGGGTCTCCTTGTAGCCCCAGCTGACCTGGCACTCATTACATAAATCAGGCTGGCCTTGATCTCACAGAGATCTGCCTGCCTCGGCCTCTCGAGTGCTGGGATTAAAGGCATATGCCACCATACCCAGCTACTTCTTATTTTTAAATATAAATCTTTATTGTAGCAAAATATATATCACATAAGTCTTATCATATTACCATATTCAAAAGCATAGTTCAATGGTACTATATTCACATTATGTGTATCTGTCACCACCATCTATTTCTAGAACTCTGTCTTGGAAATTAAAACCCTATATTCCTTAGAGAATAACCCTTCAGTCTCCATCTCCCTCCTAAGTCTTCAAACCGCCATTCTATTTTGTCTCACTGATTTTGATCATTGTGGATATGTCATATGCTCAGCTGATCCCAGTATTTAGCAAGCCTTCAAGTTCATTCTAGCTCAAATTGACTGCTCTATTGTAGGTGACTTGCAGTACTCTGACTCCACAACATGGCTTCTGCCACGTTTCCTTTAAAATCTTGGTGGAAGCCTCCATCACTCTATAACTCTGGCATTCTGCATGCCTGAAAACCCAGCATCATGGCGCCACATACCAAGCTTGGTCCCCAGTGTGACTGGTGCTGGGACTCTACCTCTGAGGGTTTTACCATCTGAACACAGTTCCATGCATGCTGAACACCCCAGGGCTCTTTTCTCAAATGATTCTTCCCTTGAAAGTCTTAGAAATAATGTGCATTTCTATGTGATGGTAGAGGGGGTGATTTTGTAGGTTCCTGACATGCTCCAAGGTAGCACCTGGCTTCTTTTTATTGATGCTAATGACTGCACCTTCTTTGGCCAAACATTCATACATGTTCTAAGTTGTAAAATTCCCAAATCTTTTTGCCCTGATCTGCTCTTCACTTCTGAATTTCTGTAAATTTGTCTAAAAGCTGCTATTAATAACCATTCCATGGCATAAATGCTGTAGTTTATACTCCCAGGAAAATGCATTTACACCTTTGAGTTCAGTCTCCCACAAAATATCAGTGAGTGAATAAAACACATTCAGATTCTCAGCCACAGTTTAACAAGGCAGGCTCTAGTCAGATTCCAACTGAGTGCTCATCTCTTCCTGAAACCTCATCAGCATCATCTTTAGTGTCCACACTTTTATCAGTATCCCAGTTTTCTGAGCTCTGACCAGAACCATCCATTAAGCTCTGCTCACAGCGTTCTAGGCTGCCTCCACTTGCACCTCTAAAGTTTTCAAAGTTCCTCTCATATATATAATTCCAAAGGCTCCTTCACATCCTCTTGGGTATGACTGTAGTTCATGGTCCCACTTGTGTCAATTCCTTATGTTAGTCATTGTTTCCACCACTATAACATATTACCCGAGATAACGAACTTATAAAGAGAAAAGATATTTTTGGTTTGCAGTTTTGAGCTTCCAATTCAAGACTGAAATATTTTAAATGTATAGACAAATGTATAAATCTTCCACTTACACTGTGTCCTCAATTTTTGGTGCATTACGTTGTTATTTTCATTTGTCCCAAGAAATTTTAAAATTTCCCTACTGAGTTCTTTCTTGATCCACTAGTTTTTTAAACTGTCCTGATTAATGCCCACAAAGTTGTGCATTTTCAATATTTCTCTCATTATTGATTTCTAATTTCCTCTTATGATAATTGGGGAAGATGTGGTTTTTTTTTTGCTATAGTTCTTAATATAATATTCTCATTAATTGAGAATTTCATACAATATACTTTGCTCATGTTCACCCCCCACTCCTCCCCCAAACTCCTCTCAGATCCATTCCCCCTTCCAATTTCAATGCCCTCCTTTTTGTTGTCTTTAATAACCTACAGAGTCCAATTTGTGCTATTGTACTTAGGGGTGTGGGGTCATCACAGGAATGTGGTCCATAAACGAGGGGTCAAACTCCTAAAGAAAACTGAACTCTGCCCTCGCCTGAAGCCATCACTGTCAATAGCTCTTCAGTTAGGAGTAGGGGCTGATGAGCTACCCCCAACTCCAAGCTAGAGTGTGGACTGGCTTGATCCTGTACAGGTCTTGTGTAGGTACCACAGCTGCTGTGAGCTCATGTGTGCAACGGTCAGTCATGTCTGGAAGACACTGTTTCACTGGGATGTTCTTTAACTGCTCTTCTGTTCACTTTTTACTTACTGAACTCCAGATTTTAAAGAAGCAGTGCTTCTTCCTAGGGAAGCCGTTATGACCTGGCTTACTGGTGAGATTATCACTAGTTGTACATCATGATGCAAGTGAAGCAGAGGATGTTTTTAAAAGATGTGAGTTTTAAAAAATCTGTTGATATTAATTTTTGGCTTACTTTATGAATTTTCCTGAAGAGAATTTCCCATAAACATTTGAATGTTGTTCTCTATTGTCGAGTAGAGAGCTCTGTATGTGTCTGCTAGGTTTAGTTGAAATGTACATTGTTCAAGTGCTAGATTTATTTTCTATCAGATTGCTCTGTTAGTGAGATATTAAAGCCTCCAATTATTATTGTAGAACTTTCCATTATTCCTTTCAATGCAGTCATACTTTGGCCTGGTTTCCTAGGAAAGTAAATACTCATAGTTATTTGTGATCTTGTTGCTGTGCTGGTTTATTAAACATAACATCTTTTAGGGGTTGGGGAGATGGATCAGGGGGCAAACTGTTTGCCACATGAACATGAGGACCTGAGTTCTGATCCCCAGCACCCATATAAAAAGCCAGGCATAACACTGTGCTCCTACACGGGGGAGGTGGAGACGAGGATCCTGAGGGCCTGTCGGCCAGTCAGTCCAGCTGAATTGGTGAGCTCTAGGTTCAATGAGAGACCCTCACTCAAAAAATAAGGTAGAGTGTGGCAGAGAAAGACACCGGATATCAACCTCAGGCCTCCATGCACACATGCCTGTGCCAACACACTTGCTCATATACATGAACACACACGTATAATACATGCCAACAATTATATATCATTTAAATTTTTAAAAATTAAAAAAAAATTGTGTAGGAGTGTTTTGTTTGCATGTGCATAAGTGTACTTGTGTCATGCAATGCCTGCAGAGCCCAGAAAAGGATGTCAGGTCCCCTAGAACTGGAGTTAGGGATGGTTGTTAGCCACCATGTGGGTGTTGGGAACTGAACCTAGGTCCTCTGCAAGAGCAGGCAGTACTCTTAACTTTTGAGCCATCTCTCCATCCATCCCTTTGGTCTCTTTTGCTATAATAATAATAATAAAACTATTTTGTTCATAATAGCCATTCCCGTTCTTTTAGTTTTATGGTCACTATTTGCATGGGACATTTTCCCTCATTTCATTTTCCATATATTCATGTCTTTGGATCTCAAGTGAACATCTAAGTACACATTACACATGTGCCTTTAGTCCAAACTACTTGGGAGGTAGAGGCAGGAGAATCACTTGAGTCCAAGAATTTGAGGCCAACCTGAGAAACAGCAAGAGTCCATCTCAAAAGAAAGAAAGAAAAAAAAAATCAAGGATTATCTAGTAGGCAGCATATATATATATA
>NW_008360328.1:3323535-3327240 GCF_000622305.1 Nannospalax galili
ATGGATTTTTAAGATCTGTTCTGTGACTTTGAACTTGGGATAAAAAATTTAGCCTAGTGAGGCCTAGCGACTTAGTTGAATGGATGAGTACTCACCTAGTAAGTGCTAAGGCTTTGGCTGTGAGTCCCAGCACTAAAACAACAACAACAACAAAACCAACCAACCAACAAACAAAAAAAATGGAATAAAATAAGAGTTTAATCCATTTAAGAATTTAATGATTTTTGGTTCTAAAATTTTCATTCAGCTCTTTTACCTGTCCGTTATTTATTTTGTTTTTAGAGTCTCTATAATTGCTGTCATAGTATTTTTAGCATGGACTTTAAAATTTTTATTTTTCATTAGCATATGTTAATTGTATAAAAGAATGAGTTTCATTATGACATTTTATACATCTATATCATGCATTTTAATCATTATTTCCCTCCATTAACCACTGAACCATCTCACCAGTCCCCGCATTATGACATTTTATACATTTATACAATGTATAAAATCCTATTTCCCCACATACCCTCCCTTGTCCCCTCTCTGCCCTCCCACTGGTCCATTTTCTCTTCCCCAAAGTCCTTCTTTTACTTTCACATCCTTTTTTTTTTTTTTTAAAAAAAACCCTCTAGATTCTGCACACGATAAAACACATTGACAGTTGTTTTTCTGAGGCTTATTTCCCTTAACATAATAATCTCCAGTTACATTCGTTTTCTTTCAAATGACATAAGTTCATGCTTCTTCTTGACTGAATCATATTCCGTCATGTATATGAACCATATTTTCTTTATCCGTTCATCTGTTGGTGGGGACCTAGGCTGATTCTGTAATTAGATTATTGTTGATTATTTATCATGCTTTTAAAATCCTTCACACACAATTCTAACATCTGTCGTTGTGCTCTTGGTACAGGCACCTGCTGATCCTCTTCTTTATTCATTCTTCTGGTTTTTGTAAAGAAAAAATATCTATTGAAAATAGAAGCATTTGTGCTACGATACACTTTCTGCTCTATCTGGTTCTGTCCAGTGTGGACAGAGAGCCCTCTCCTTATACTGCCTGCTCACCACACCTACTGGGGAAGGGCACCTCAGTGCTGGTGAGTCTTGGAGTTTTGACCTCCCCTCCCCCTGCTGGAAGAGTGAGGAGTGCCTTGTTCCTACTTTCCATCTGACCATGTGGGCACAGGGTGGAGAGGTGTTTTTGTAGTAGTTAGCTGATGGAGAAAGTTTTGACTCTACACTGTTCTTCCCCTTGGTCCTACCCACGATGGAGAGGGAGAGAGGTGCCTCAATACTGCTGGGTGGGACTGGAGGGGTCAGGTGTTCTCACTGGCACCATGGGGAGGAGGGCTGTTACTACTTGACGGGGTGAACGGTCTAGCTCCTAACTAGGCTCTTCTGGAATCACTTTATAGGAGTACTGGGATGCCTCTTTATAGCCTGATATGAATAGAAATCTAATCAAGGGGGTGAGGATGTAGTTCAGTGATAGAGTACTTGCCTAGCATGCGTGAGACCCTGGGCATGATCCCCAGTGCTGAGAGAGAGGAAGGGATTGCAGGGAGGACCGTTTTCGATTGTCCCTAGCCTTCACTGACACGGATAGATGGAGCCATAGTGTTGCCTGTACTTTTTGGTGTGAGCAGAGTGGTTACTGTTTAAAAGTTTCCTACCCTGTCGGGTTCCCTTGTCCCAGTCCTTTAGCTACTTGAGAACCAGTTTCTGTCAGGTCCCTTTTTATTCTAGGCCCTTTGACATTTACAGGTTCCTGGTTTCTTCAGTTCCAAATCTGGGTTGAAAGAAGCTCAGAAGGAAGCCTAGAGAACTCAGGAGCTGGACTCTGTTGTTCTGTGGGTCCCAGAAGTTCCCAGCTGGTGTGTCTTCTCCCACCTGTGTCTGCTCAGGGCTCAGAGCTTTTAGCTGTGCCCAGTGGGAAGAACAGGGATGTGCTGTCTATTCTGTCTTTTTGGAAACAGACGTATATCCATGTATTTTAAGGAAACAAACCAGACTTAAAATACAGTCAGAGGACATGAGTAAATCCCAAGGTGCTCATTTCATTTAGTCCAGGGGCAGTGAGACAGGGGACCGTGATAGTGGGTGATGGTTAAAATAGCGGCTCTTCTGTATTGAGCACAGGCTGCGTGGTTTGCACAGGTTCTTCATTTGAACCCGTCTTCACAGCATATCTGTGAGGAAAACTAGCACCATTTCCACTTCCCAAGGATGAGTTCTGAGAAAAGTTTCCAAAATGTGTATGATGGGCTCAGCAGGTAAAGGCTATCACCAAGCTTGATGATCTGAGTTCAGTCTCCATAACCCACATGGTGGAAAGAGAGACTCTGCAATTTGTCCTCCAACCTCCTCATGCTGTTTTGTAGCATGGGTTCCACCCCCACATCCAACCTGAAATAAATAAATACAATAAAAATGTGTGCCATGGTGTATGCTTACAATCCCAGCACTCAGGAACCCAAGGACAGCAAGTTCAAGACCAACTTGGGCTACTTAGTAACTTGGAGGTCAGTTTGAGCTATAGAAAGACTCTGCCTTAAAAGAATTGGGGGTTGGGGAGATGGCTCAGTGTCTAAAGCGCTTGCTGTGCAAGCACGAGAACTTGAGTTCAGATCCCCAGCAACCACATGAATGCTGGGTGCTGTGGTGTGCACTTGTAACCCCGGCTGCAGGCTAGGTGGGGAAAAGTAGAGACAGGCTGATTCTGGGTGCTCCCTGACCAGCCCATTTAACAGAAACAGCTAACTCTAAGTTAATTGAGAGATCTTGTCTCTAAACAAATAAATAAGTAAACAAACAAAAAAATAAATGAAGCATGATAGACGAAAACATATGTGATGTCAACCTCTGGTCTCTACATGCACATATATGGACAAGTGCACCCACACCCACACACACACACACACACACACACACACATCAGAGAATCAGAGAGAGAGAAAGAGGAAGAGGAGGAAAGGAGGAAAGGAAGGGAAGGGAAAGGGAAGGGGAGATAAAAGGGGAAAGAGGGAGCGGAAGAGAAGAGGAAAAAGAAAACAGAAACTATACCCTAGTGAATAAGCTTAGGGATTTCATCCTAAGCACATCAGTCTAGAATCTGTGCTCCTAACCTCTGTGTAAAGTGCCTTTGTGAGTTTCATTTCAGAAGCCGGGAGACTGGAAGTATTTAGGGATGCCCCATGGAGACCTGGAATGTACATTATGACCAGCAGGCTCCATTACCCCTGGTTCTGCAGAACACACTTAAAAGCCCCTGGAAAGGGCTCATTTTTACTCTTAGCAATGTCTTTGTAGAACTTGGATTTTATATTACATCCTTCAAGCGGCCTCAAGGTGTAGGTGGAAGCCAGACTCACTGGAACAGATGGGGAACTTGCAGCCCAGAAAGGTGGAGAGATTTTTCTGACCCACATGGTAGTTCAGGTTGGAAGAGGCCTGGGAAGCCCATCTTGGGAGGCAGGAGCCCCCATGTGACTAGGGGTTTGGTCCTTGCCCTGTGGCTTTGTTCTTAATAAGCTGAGGTCTGGTTTAGCCAGAGTCTGCTGCAGAGTCGGCTTAAATCAGGGCCTCGCCTCTGGAGAGCCCTGTACCAGTATGCAGCCTTGTACCAGTATGCAAACTACATCTGATGGAAACCTTATGCGGAACAAGGAAACACACACACACACACACACACACACACACACACACACACACA
>NW_008360328.1:3327311-3352235 GCF_000622305.1 Nannospalax galili
AAAAAAACCAACCTGAAAACCAGGCCCATCTCAATATCTCCACCCGCTGGATAAACATCTCCAAGACAGACCGCAGGGAGGCCAGATTCCCTCTGCCAAGTTTTTTAACCTAAAGTTTGGAAGCAGTTTGCATTTTCCATAGAGCAGTAAACTATTTTCATTCCTTTTACGGTAAATGGCTCCTTCTGGGGTGATAATTTACTTTTAACCTCTCTCTCAGGAACCGATAATTTTGCCTTCTTGTCTGAATGGAGTTGTGGGTTAAAAGGAAAGGGCCGCTTCGTGAAGTTTTCTCCCCCGTCTTATGTCTTCCCTCTGGAAAGCCTGGCTATGTTTGTTTCAGGCCCTTGGAGTCTTTGGAGCCTGGCCTCTTTATTCAGAGAGGACTTGGCTCCTTCGCGGTGCCCCCATTCCTCTGCCGAATCTAATCTGACTGTTCTATTTATAATTCTTGAACCAGATGAATCTGGTCTTTGTGTTTCTTTCTGAGCAGCAGCATCCCCTCCCTAGGACTTGAGCCATTTCACCTCTGCAAGAATCTCTTTAATTTCTCTGCAATTTGCCAGAGAGCCAGCAGCTGAAACCCTATCAGGTCCTGGATCATATCAGACCTGCTTTAAACTGGCACCCTCCTCCACCCCCAGTCTCCTGGGAGTTGGTTTAGAAGCTGGGCTGCGCAGAAAATTCCCAGCAGCACTTTGGCGACACTTGCGAACTCTGGGAAGTCCAACAGGGAGGGGCCCCACTCTCTGGAGGGCTGAAAGGCTCTGAGACAGGAAGGCTGCCCACGTCTGCCTCTGTCTTGATTCCTCCCTGGTTTATATACACAGTATATGCTGTTTGCCCTTAGAGTCAGATTAATCAAATTAGCTTGCCAGGAAACCATCGAGCCTATACCTCTTGTTTTATAGGGTAGAAAACAGAGATGGAAACGAAGTGAACAGATGAACCCAACATCACAGCCTGAATGTGAAATGTCTCCCGCCGGCTCATGTGTTTGGGTACTTGGTCTTCAGCTGGTGGTGCTGTTTTGAAAGACTGTGGAACCTTTAGGAGCTGCTTTGCTGGTGGAAGTGGGTCACTGGGGAGGGGCCTTGAGGATTTGTAGTCAGCCTTACTTGTCCATTCTCGGCTTTCTGACTAGATACACAGGCCTTGAACTCTTGCCACTATGGAGCAGCTTGCCACCAGGCCTTCCCCACCATGATGAACAGTATCCCCTTGAACTGTAAGCCAAAATAAACTCTTTGTCCCTTAAGTTGCTCCTGGCCAGACATTTGGTTACAGCAAGGAGAAAAGTGACTAATGTGGGAGGCAAGTACATATTATACATGATATCCTGGGTATCCCGTCCTCAAACCTCCCCGAACTTGGGAAGGTGCTATTTTAAAAAAAAATTATTTATTCTTTATTATTTTATGTGTATGAGTGTATTGCCTGCATGTATATAATTGCACCCATGACATGCAGTGCCTGTAGAGGTCAGAAGAGGGCATTGGATCCCCTGGAACTGGCGTTATGGATGGCTGTCAGCTGCCATGTGGGTGCTGGGAAGGGAACCCTAGTCTTCTGCAAGATCAGCCAGTGTTCTTAATTGCTGAGCCATCTGTCCAGTCTCAGGAAGGTGCTATTTTGATTAGAAATATTTTAAATAGCCTCAATTAAATGCCATCCTTTTACATGCCCTTTTCTTGATTTCCCTTGTCATTCTCTGCCTTCCGTTCTTTTTTCTCCAGTTCCCTCTCTTACACCTAGTATGGACTGTTTGTCCTTAGGGTTATTCACAGACGCACTGAAATATAGATCTTCTCTAATAGTTTTGTTTCATTTTGTTTTAAGACAGGATCTTATGTAGTCCAGCTGGCCTTGAACTTGCTATGTAGCCAAGGATGACTTTGAACTCTTGATCCTCCTGCCTGTAACTCTTGAGTGCTGGGATTACATGTGTGCACCACCACACCCAGTTTATGCAGTGCTGAGCATTGAACTCAAGGCTCTGTGGTTGCTAACAAGCTCTCTACCAATTGAGCTACACCTCCAGCTCTATCTATAATATGGGTTTGATGAAGAGGAAGATAGCTTAAGAATTCCAAGACCAGAGAGGTTATTGCACTGAGTCCATGGTGACATTAGAGCTATGAATGGGCTTTTTCAAGTCACAGAGCAAGTTAGTGACCGAGTGTGTGAATCTGCTCTTCCAGTTAAGAGCATTCTGCCCTCTTCAAAGTCCTGCTGGCTCCATGTGGTTCCAGAGTTTGACTTTGGTCTGGACTGCTTATTTAGACAATTCTTTCTAATTATGATTCATTAGACCAATCTGACTTCCAACCTTAAATACATTTATAATAGAAGGACATTCTACTAAACCCGTAAGTTCAACCCTTGTCTCCACGAGCGTCTCCGTGAAATTAAATAAGAAAGAGCCAACATTTTAAATTTTGACCTCCCACAGCTGGACTTCTTTTGTAGCAAAATAAACATGATCTTTAAAGCTTTTAAGGACTAGGAATCAGTGTGTCCCGTTGGACATATTAAAGCACATCTAGCCTTTAAACGCACCAAACTCCCATTTGAATATGATTCAGATGCTATTTTAAGCAGAGGCAACTCCTACTGGGATCCAGGGGATCAAAGGTGTGATCTATGGCTCCCTAAACTGCTGATGATGACTGTTCCTCACTCACTCTTTCCATGAAATGCCTTTTGCTTCTGGTTCCAAATTCTTTGAAGTGAAGCGGGAGAAGATGGTGTGGTGAGCATTTTAGAAACCACAAGATGAGAGGAAAGACTTACTTGTTCTTCCGGTTGATTCTTTGTCTGACAGTCAAGGAATTCTTTCTGCACAGTAGGATATGAACATTCATTTCGGACACAGAGAGAATGGCAATACTGTTTTCGGAGCTTAGTAAGCGCCAGACATTATGCTATGTTCTTCATGAATACTTTTTCTCTTTTCATTTTCACAGCACCTCTGGTGGACAGGGATAGCTATCCCCATTTTAATAATGGTCAACCAGAGAGTAATTGACTTGGCAAGATTTAATCCAGATGTCGGACCTCAAAGCCAATTATAGCTATGAACATTCTTATTTTTCTTGCGAGGTATGTGTGTGAGAATTCCACAAGCTGTGTATGTATCTGTGTGTCTCTGTGTGTGTGTAGCAGTGGACGAGCAGGGTCATGAAGAGTGTATAACTTCAATGTTGTCAAACAGTTCCATATGCTTTCCATACTAACTGTGCTTATTCATCTTCTCCAGCCATGTTGAAGAACACTTGTTGCTCCATATTCTTTCCAACATTTGGTGTGACCAAAATTTTTCTTTTCTTTTTTGAGTCAGGGTCTTCCTGTAGCCCCAGATGGCCTGAAACTTGCTATGAAGACCAGAGTGGCCTTGATCTCACAGAGATCTATCTACCTCTGCCTCCCAAGTTATGGGATTAAATGTGTAAGCCACCATACCTGCCTGTGACCAAAATGTTTAATGCTTTTCCTTGATACCATATAATAGATATTTCATGGAGGGTCTGTTTACATTTTCTTTGTCATGAGTTGGCTGTCTTTGACGTGTTTATTATTGCCTGGTAAAATTTGGTTGTGAATTATTTGTTCATTATTTTTTGCCAACTCACCTTTTTCAAATTTGAGTTTTCTCTTTCTAGTCAAGTTGTAAGAGAGTATGTGCATATACTCATAAAGATACACTCTAGATTCTAATCCTTCCATAATTATGGAAATTCTAAATATTCTCTTGCCATCTGTGATATAACTTTTCACTTTTTCAATGATCCCTTTAAAAAATCCACAAAAGGTTCATTGATATAAAACTTGCATATCAAAATTTACTCAGAGTAAATGGTACATTTACATGATTGAAGAGTCATTTTCATAATCTGGTGTTAGAATTTTCTTCATGCCAATCTTGCCCAAGTTCAATCAATCTCTGCTCCAACTTCTAGGCCCATCCAATGTTTTCTTTGCCTGTCTTATCTTGTCTTCTCTTGAGATGTCCTATAATTGGGACCTACAATATGTTGTATTTCATGTCTGGTTTCTTTCAGTAAGCATGGTGGTTCACAGGATTATCCTGTAAAACTGATGTTGCGTACATCAATGGTTTAATCTTCTTATTGTTGAACACTATTCTCTCCACAATAAGTTGTTCAATATTCTGCTTATCCACTTACTAATTGACGACCATTTGGGTTGTTTCCAGAATCCATGTATTTATGAAGAATTTTGCTATGGGCATTTTTGTATAAATTTTGGAGTTGATAGATATGTTGATGTATTTTGAGTCAACACACAGAGTAGAATTGCTGATTTGTATGTTCATTCTAATGCTTACGTCCTTTTGAGACAAGCCTTAGTGGGCCTGGAACTCACAATGTAGAGCAAGCTAGCCTCTGCCTTGCAGCTTTCCTCCTGCCCCTGTCTACCAAGTGCTGAGATGATAACTATGCACCACCTTGTGTTTTCAACACCAAGTAAACATTATAATTGAATGACAGGATTAATGGTTATAGTAGAAAACAATCATAAGAAAAATGTATACCATACCTTCTATACTTACAAAGTTATAAACCATTTGTGTCCTTAACCACTTCTCATATTTCAAGTTCATACTTGAGCACAGTCACATTTACCATTTGGGTTGAGGGAACAGCTTCAGAAAGAAAATTCAAATTAAAACCACAGTGTGATAATGATAAATATCCATTAAATAGCTATAGGAAAGAAGATGAATGATACTCTGTATTAGTCAGGGTTTGGAGAACTGTTAGATGTGTGGTGACTGGTGTATCTCTTCAAGGTTTTAGTTTTAATTCAGCTTACTGCAGGACCCTCTGTGTCTACACGGCTCAGCTGTCAGCCAGTGACATGGGCAGAGGTTGTGCTGGGTTTTCACTTCCTTGTGTAGTTATTTCCTCTGAATGGAAACACCCCTTCTTGGAGGGAGAAGGGAGGCTTGTAAAGTCAGGAAGCTAACCAGATTGATCAGACTCAGAAATCTCAGAAATTATGACTCACAAAGCCCCTGGATTCTCTTCAGTGGAACTGCCTGCAAGTTGCGCAGAGTGCTTCAGGAATTGCAGCCTTCCTGAGTGATAGCCTGTTGTGGGGCTTTTCAGTGATGCAGCTGCCTTTGAATCATCCATGTTTTCAGAAGTAACCCTTCACCCATGTTTCTTTAAGTGATCAAGTATGAATTGCTTTACACATGACTGGTGTAAAATACTTGACAAAAACAACTTAAAGAAGTAAGGCTCATTTTGGCTCATAGTCCAAGAGTACAGTCCATCATAGTGGGGATATATGGTGGCAGGAGCTTGAAGCAGCTGGTCACATTGCTTCTACAGTCAGGAAGCAGTGAGTGACAAATCCTGGTGCTCAGTTAGCTTTGGCTTTTTATACATCTGGCCACAATTATGGTGAGTCTTCCCACCCCACTGAACCTGCTTTATTGATTAGTGCTGCCCACAGTCTATTGCTTAGTGCTGCCTACAATTATAGTGAGTCTTCCAACCCCAGTGAACCCGCTCTAGATAATCCCTTCTATACATGCCCAGGGGCTTGTCTCTTCAGTGATTCTAGACCCTGTCAAGTTGATAATATTAGCCATCACAAACCCCAGTGAACTCATTAGTTCACCCCACTAGACTTGGATGGAATTGTGTCTTTAGTCATTTGTCGATGTTGTATCTGGGGTGAACAGAGGTTTGTTCATGTCTCCTTAGGAAAAGTCACATGACAGACTCTGTGCTGATTGATTGATGTGTGAATTGGGAAACTATTTGGATCTTCACCTAGGTCTCAAGTTTCTGTTGACTTTCTTGCCTATCCCTTACACATGTCCATTTCCCAGTCACCAAGGTATGTGTGGGAAGTTTATTTCAGCTCTTCTGTGGCTTTCTTTTTAATATTTTATTTATTATTTTTATTTTATGTGTGTGTGTGTAGTGCTGATTGATTGATGTGTGAATTGGGAAACTATTTGGATCTTCACCTAGGTCTCAAGTTTCTGTTGACTTTCTTGCCTATCCCTTACACATGTCCATTTCCCAGTCACCAAGGTATGTGTGGGAAGTTTATTTCAGCTCTTCTGTGGCTTTCTTTTTAATATTTTATTTATTATTTTTATTTTATGTGTGTGTGTGTATTGCCTGCATGTAGGTAAGTGCACCTGTGCAATGCCCTTGGAGGATAGAAGAGGCTGTCGAATCCCCTGGGACTGGAGTTGTGGCTAATTGTTAGCTGCCGTGTGGGTGCTGGGATTCGAACCTGGGTCTTCTACAAGAACAGCCAGTGTTTGTGGCTTTCTTATTTCTAGGATTCTTCCATTAAATGTATTTCTGATCTATCACCAATCTCAGGTTGCAGTATTGGACCAACAAACTGCAGTGGATTATTTCCATTTAGTTTTTTATAGAATTTGTTACTATAAGCTGGGAAAACCCTGGGGTTTTCTTTCCCCCATCTTTCTAACTACTAGGATGATTTGAACCAGATCTCTCTGGATTTGAAGGTTTTTGTTTTGTAGCTTGCCTGACATTGGAAAAATTGTAATTTTCCCTAACGACATTGGAACAGAAATGGGAGTAGACTCAGGTAAGAAGACTCAGGTAAGACCAGCTGCTGTTGGTGTTACTCAGATCTCCAACAGACTTTTGAGAACAAATGCTTTCCAATTTGTGATTGGTATTTAGTTGATTTCCAGTCTAAAAATGATGTTACACTTATTTTTAAAGAGCTGTCTTCTAATTCTGCCATAATCGAAAGTGCTTCCAGTTTTGTTGTTTGGTACATAGACTACTTAGTCATTAATACAGTCAGGTTTATCACTCTTTCCTCTTACGGTGCTATGATTTGGATATTTGTTTTCCATCCAGATTTGTGTTGAAAGTCCTCCATGCAACAGTATTGTGAGGTGTACCTTGGGGGAGGTTAACTGGATCAAGAGGGCTTCATCCTCACGAATGCAATTAAGTGCCCTAATGAAATGGCTTAATAAGATAATTCATTCTTTTGCCCTTTTGTCTCTTCCATGTGAAGACACAGTGTTCTCTGATCAGTAGAATTCAAGGCATCATCCTGGAAGCAGAGATCCTGGATCTTCTCAGCTCATGCTGTGATCTTGGACTTCCTGGTCTCCAGCATGTTTGAACTTATAGAATACTGATATAAGCCTTGTTGGTTACTAAAGGTGATCCTTAAGATCTGTGCTGGGTCCGGAGTGGTAGAAACGAGGCATACGCCAAAGATAGCAAGAAGGGAAAGTGGGAGATATAGAGGGGCGATTCTGAATTTGGAAGCAAGACTTGAACACAAATGTTACTAAAACCAAGTGAGGTGAATGGGAATCCAGAGTACATTAAGGTAGAGGATAAAGCAGAACACAGCAGGCTCTATTTAGATATGCATTTGAGATGCTGAAATTGAGAGCTGAACAAACTAATAGGTGATTAGGAATTTTGGTCTAGGAAATGAGACATTATGGATGGAGATAGTGTGAGATCATCTACTCATAAGCTATGTGGGCAGACGAGAGAATATCTGCAATGAGAACATGGGAAAGAGAGCAGAGGGTGCATTTGGAAGATGCACAGTGAGGGGATGTGGGAAGACAGGAGTGGGGGAACTGTGAAGGAAATGAAAAGGAAAAAGCTCACAAGCTTCAGAGCTGCGTCTCATTGTAAGTGGTACCAGATGAATTCTGGCACCTTCTCATTGATAAAAGAGGATTATTGCATTTCTCAAGAGATGTTAATGGGAAACATTTTAAAAACACTGCTTCCCAGGCTCAGAAAGGCACAACCTGTCCCTTAGACCAAAGACATAGATATACTTGCTTATCTACTGACCTCGAGCTCATTTGTCTTTCCAGTTATCAATACAATGTTGTGAAAAATGAGTTTAAGTGTGGCTTTGAACTCAGTCAAAAAGAAATCAAACATAATGTGTCTGCTTCTTAGAAATGTCCTATAAGTCGAGACCTTTCAGCTTTATCCCATGTAAAGTTGGTATAATGGCCCATGCTGTGTTCTTTGACATCAATGCATCAGTGATGTACAACAATCAGTGAATATAGGCAAATAAAATTCCAGAGCTAAGGAGATGGGAGAAAGCATCCTCTCAATTCACAAGTGAGAATTCTCAGGATCAGAGAGGTGCAGTGACTTGGCCCAGAGATACCTGTTATCTTAGAAGCAGAGACTGAACTAGATCTCCTAAGAGGCTTCATGACTCAGAGCCTTCCGTCAATCATCATAACTCACTTTTGCTTGACAATCTGTTCATTTCACTGATGAGTGGTTTCTTAGTCATCAACACTCCATTTACCTAAATGGTGATCACAAGTACCTCTAAACATACCATGATTGGTTCAATTTTTTAAGTTGATTTTGAGTGTTAAAAAATACTCTTTGGATATATTGAGGGCTCATAAGTGGGCACTATCAAATCTGCATTCCATTAGTTCTCAAACAGTACTGTCAACAATGGCAGCATCCATTAATCTGGTGATAGGTGGTTCGCTGGATTAGTCCTATAGACTGGTTATCAAATACCTGTAATGCTTCTTTTCTGAAGTACAATATTCATTCTTAAAAGTGTGTAAATAGGGGGCTAGAGAGATAGTTCAGTGGTTAAAAGCACTGGCTTCTCTTGCAGAGAACCTGGGTTCGATTCCCAGCACCCACCTAGCAGCTAACAACTGTGTGTAACTCCAGTTCCAGGGGATCTGACACCCTCTTTTCACCTCCATGGACACTGCATGACATAGGTGTGCCTGCCTACATGCAGACAATATACTCATATGACAAAGTAAAAATAATAAGATATTTAAAAAGTATGTAAACAAACATTTTTATAGTTCATTGTACTTAGTAGACATTTTTAACCCATTTTCTTTTTATTCAACAAAAATAAATGAGTTCTTACTGTGTGCCGGGCTGTAGGACCTATATCACAGTGGATAAGACAGTTAAGTTCTTGCCTTCTGGAGCACATATTGTTGCTCCAGAGAGAGAGGCAGGCAATAAACATGCAAACTGATGCATGCTGTGTCTTTCAGGCAGTGACAAGAGCAATTGGAGGACATGGCCAGAGGAGAGATGGCTCTATATTTTCTAGAGAGGCCAAGAGGAATCCATGTTTTAGGTTACATTCACAGAGGCAGGCAATAAACACGCAAACTGATGCTGTGAATACAAGAGCAATTGGAGAGTGTGGCCAGAGGAGAGATGGCTCTATATTTTCTAGAGAGGCTAAGAGGAATCCATGTTGTAGGTTATGTTCACGGGACAGCCATGTCAAATGGAGATTAGCAGAGAGAAGTTCATTGCCTTTTCAGGAGCAGGGGCTTGGTGAACTATCGAAGACTTAACTAGGAGAGGGAGATGTGGGGTTGTTAATGTAGTCACAGCAGAGCCAAAGGGAGCTTTAGATCTGGGTAAACCTGCAAAAGATTCTGCATGGGGCTGGAGCTGCAAGGCCAGTTAGACCCTCTTACTGTCAGTATTACATTAGTATGTGGGCTGCCTCAGGGTGTTGGTACAGGAAAAATCTTAAATAGCTGAGGGCAGTCTAATGAAGGGGACCCAGTGTAAGGGAGTAAGGCTTCAATACAATACTAAAAGGATAGACCTGAGTGACCTTCCCCATCAAATATCTACTACAGCCTCTCTGAGCTGGCAGTATTTGAGCTGAATTCTGGATGAAGTGATATCATCTAATCCTGGAGTCAAGATTATCATCACCATTTTGTATTCTTGTTTACCTCTCAGGAACTCAAAGAGGTGCAGTGACTTTTTCCCAAGCAACCTAGCTACCAGGAAGCAGCCTTGGTGTTTCCTAGCCCACAATATTGATAGTGTGACCTGAATATGTCCTGTCCCATTGGTGTCTGTACTTGTGAAAGTGCCATGGGCATGTATATCTGTAAACATGTTCCTAAAGGATTTGGGTCTGTTACCAGCATAATACAGGGTAAGGGTTTTTGTGTTTCACTGTACAATATAGGAACAGAAAAATCCCATCAGACCAGGTTTGCATCTTTGCTCAGCTAAGTGGTTAGATATGTTTCTGCAAAACAGAGCTTTAGAATTTAGAAAAATTTTCAAATACTATGCTGACAACTTAGTTAAATAAAAACAAGTGGAACAAATTTTGTTAAATGTTACATATTCCAAAAGTCAAAAGGCTGACCACAGCCATGCCAAACATCTGCATATGTTTTCAGCCTTCTAATCCCTAACCTTTCTTTGATTTCAGGTATGAGGGGGTGTACCAGCATGTCCTGGTCCTTACAGCCAATTGTTCTGACTTTGTTCCTTGACTGGCTTCCATCCAACCTTTGAACCCTCAGCCCATCATCCGTTGTAGGCTGGACTTCAGTCTTCTATCTCACGCTCCGTTGTAGTTTTAAGTGTCTTTGTGTGATGCCTTCAGTCTGTTCTTGCAGAGACACTGGGAAGCATGAACCTAAGTTCCCCTTTCACATATAAAGGAACTGAAGCCCTGAGAAGTTAAGTGGACCAGGTACAGCCCTGGTACTTGAGTCTTTTGGTACAAAATTGCACTGTCTGTTCATGACCTCTTTACTCCCAGAACCTGAGGTGGGTTTCTCGAGGGTGGGAATCAGGCATGTGGAGACCAGATGATTGCTTTTGACTATTGGGGCAAGTCATATAAGTTCCCTAAACCTTGGTTTCCTTTTTGAAGTGACAGAAGGAAGCAGGTTGCTTTCTAGGACTTTCCTCTGCTTTGAACTTCTTTGGTTTTGATTAATCAGCAAAAAGAAAGAAAAATGTAAATAAACCATTGAGACAGCAGCAGCAACAATGAACAACCCTGCTCTCCCAAGTCTGTGGCCATTGCAAAGAGGATATTACACCCTCTTCCTTTGCATCTTCATCCATAGCTTGAACTATCTCATTTTGAACACTCGGCTGCTCAGGTAGCTGTTGGGTTCCTCACTATCAATATCACTGTTTCGTACATAATGGCGAACAGACTGAAGAGATCAAATTAAATCCATTTCCACTTTAGAATGGGAAATCTGTTTGGCATAATCAAGAGGGTTTGGAGCAGCAAGCATGACTTCTCAATCGCTATCAAATGGTAAATTGCTTAATGTCAATTGGCATTAAGTGGACCAATTTATACCCAGTTAATACAACCATAGCTGAGAAGGAGAGGAAAGGAAGAAAACAATTTCGTTTAGCTAGATTGTTCTTCACTGGGTTCTTCCCGTGTGGAGCGCCGAGCATCCTGTAGCTGTCCTCTGGTACCCGTCCTTCCTCTGCACGGTGTGCCACATCCTCCCTGGTTGAGAAAGACAGGCTTGCATCGACTTACTTTAGCTTTTCCCTGCTTCAGAGTCCCTGGCTGCTGCAGGACCCTAATGAATCACATTACTGGTGTAGATGAGTTAGTGCAGCTTTCGGAAGCATTTCCTTTCTAACTAGAGCTGGGTTTTAGATCCACACAGACCTTTCTTACTGGTCACTACAGTGAATTATTGGGCCAAACCACTCTCAGAGTGTAGGAATTTTCCTGGAAGAGTCCTATAAGTGAATCCAAATGATCAAAACAGTGCTAAGTGTGCTGGGTAGATGACTTGGTAGTTAAAATGCTTGTCATGCAGGCATGAAGACTTGAGTTTGGATTCCCCAGCACCCACATAAAAGCTGGACATGGCAACATGCATCTATAACCCCTGTATTGGGGAGGCAGAGACAGGTAGCTCTCTGGGATTTGCTGGCCAGCCAGTCTAGCCAAATTGGTGTGTTTCAGGTTCAAGGAGAGATCAAATTAAATCCATTTCCACTTTAGGATGGGAAATCTATTTGGCATGATCAAGAGGGTTTGGGGCAGCAAGCATGACTTCTCAAGCTATCAAATGGTAAACTGCTGAAAAAACAAAGTGGAAAGCGACTCAGGAAGACACCTGAAGTCAAGCTCTGGCTTCACTATGCATTCACACCCACATGCATGTACGCAAACGTGCACACACGAGATGCAGTAGTTCTGGGTGACAAGTCAGATGGGTGAAGATCTCAGCAAATCCATGGTACAATAACAAACCAGCACAGAGGAAACATGAGTTACCTAGTCTTCCCTGCTGAACGGTGGCACACAGAAGCTCGGCCAAACCCACATTGGAGAGACTGTCAAAATGAAAGGATGCCCATGAGCCTGTACTGGGCAAAGGGGGCTGGATAAGGGAAGACAGCAGCCTCATTTTTATATAGATTTCATGATCCCTTTGGCTGGTAATTTACATTTATATAGACTCAAACTCTAGGCTCCAAATGGCTTTGATAGTGTATATGTGTGGGGCACCATTGTGTATGAGGAGTTGGCTCTGTATGCATAAACCAAACCTGGCCATCTGTATTTAAGTGACAGCATGAAGCTCAGTTTTAACTTGGTCATTTGAAGACATACCAATCTCGAGCGAATTTCCCTGAGGCTTTTCAGGGTATGGGAAGGATGGAAAGGTGGTATGTAGTGCTACTTGATGACTCCCTTCATCTACCTCTGTTTTCATGTGGGATGACTCTTATTTTCCTTCTTCATGACTTATGTATGATCAGGCAGAAATGTAATGTGACTCACAGAAATACAGGTGATGACTTTCTCTATTTCAATCTAAATCTAGGATGTACCCTCTATTTCTTCCTAGGTAAGAAGAAAGCACTTGGAAATCATTCTGTAAATTGTCAAGTGCTATAAGGATGTTGTGATCTCTTACCTGTGTGGAGAGAGGAGGTTTTATGCAGCAGGAAGGATTTTGCATTGTGAAACAGAAGACCTGGAATGGAGTGAAGACATTGCAAGTCAAGGGTAGGAGATCTTAGACACATCGCTGAAAATCAATTTCTAAATCTGAATCAGAGATGCCCTGATTCTATTTGCTTAAGCCAGTGGCTAAGAAGGGAGACGCAGCTGTCTGGGTGTCTGTCATCAGTGACTGACGGTCAGATTCCATTTGGCTTTTTCGGTCAGCTAGCCTGCAGTCCCCGCCACTCTTTTTCTCTCTCAGGGGGAGAAAATGGCCTTTCCAAGTAGAGGAGGGCCTCTCTTCCATCCTAACTATGCAAACAAATGGACAACTGTAAACAGGGTTGTGACAAGAATTGAAATGATGGCATATGCACAAGAGCATTGCTACCTTCAAGAGGTCATGCCCAAGTATGTAAACACCCATGCGAGGACATGCTGGAGCTTAGTTCTCTTTGGAGTGTTGTTCTCAGGACTACCTTGAAGTTGCTACTGGTGGGGTCTATCTACTGAGCCTAAGATGCTCTCCTTGCAGATAGGAAGGCTCCCTTGTACTATAACTGCTGTTCCTCACAGCCCTCCTTGCGTCATCTGTACAGGTGCTGTGCCGTGCCTTCAACTAGAGGTCCTTCATATTGGCCCTTATTGGTGTTTTAGCTAGGATAATCGCTTCTTACTAACTCATTCTGTATGATAAATGGGTTTGTATTATCCCTGGCCTTTACCTTATAGATACCAGGAGCATATTCTCTTTGTAGTGGCAGTAAGAAAAGAACCCCCAAAACAAAAAAGCCAAAAGCCATCCTTTTTGACACTTTTGCTAATTGACCCTGTGAGGGGATGGGAGTGCGGGGTTGGATTATACCTGGTTGAAAACCATTTACTTAGAATGGGAGCTCCATGGGAGTAGATTCAATTTTTTTCTTAAGTTATAACATTATACCAACCTACCTTCATTTCTAGCCCTAGTAGACATAATAAAAAGCATCTGGGAGAAATCAGATGCACAGCAAAACATCACTTCAGTCTAAGAGCTACTTCCTGCTTGCTTTTGTGTCACAGTTAAAGAGGCCAAATGGAAGAGTGGACAAAGTACGTTGTAGCTCATCAGCAAGGCATCAGGTTCAATGAGGAAACATGTTGAGAAAGAGTGTACAATTGCAGTGTCATTTGATGCCTATTTTAAAGGGCCAGTTGAAGGATCCTGTAGGGTGCCCAAGCACTGTGAGATGGAGGCAGCTGAGGATTCATTTGTATCTGTCTGTGCCTTTTCATGCCCTATTCCTTTCCCACCAATCTTACCTAGAGACTTCTTGTTTACAATATAATTTTCCAATAACTGGGGTTTCTGATCTTTTTGTAGCTCAGATTTTTTGCAGATTTTCTCTCTGTGTGTGTGTGTGTGTGTGTGTGTGTGTGTGTGTGTTCATAGGTACATGTGCATAGATATGTATGCACTCTCTGTGTGTGTGTGTGTGTGTGTTCATAGGTACATGTGCATAGATATGTATGCATGTATGTATATGGCACATGAAGACCAGAAGACAGTCTCAGGCAAGTGTTGTCCTTCAAGAGCCATTCCCCGTGTATTTTCAGATGTCTCTCACTGAGCCCTGGGGCTTGGCAATTAGGCTAGGCTAGCCAGCCAGCCAGGGCTCCTGTTTCCTCTTCCCAGAGCTGTGATTGCAAGCATGCATCACCACGCTGTGCTTTTTACTTGGGTGCTGGGGGATTGAGCTCAAGTCTTCCTGCTTGTGCAGCAAGCAGGTTTTCCAACAAACTTTTGGAAGTTGTCACTGCATTGGTCACTAGAAACTCCAGCTGTGCCTGCAGCCCCAGGCACAAGGACGAAGAAAGTGTCAATGGTGTTTGGTCACTTGGGGCCTTTCAGGGAAGCTGGATCTTCTGGAATGCTAGTGGGTAGATTAAATAGCAGTTTTTACAGTTTCTAGACCATAAGGACATGTACTAAGTAGGCCCAACTGCCCTTGGAACTCCTTCCCACTCTGTAAGTAAAAGCTGTGCTCCCAGGAGGCAAGGTTTCACTCCAGGTGGTTCTTCAGCTAAAGCAGAAACTGCTTTTTCAAGCTATGGTACTTTTCTCTGCACCCCTTCACAGCAGAATTCCTTGAGAGGGTCATTAATATTAGTTGTTTCAATGTCCGCTGTCTTGTTCTCCTCGAATCCACCATAGTCAGAATCTAATCCCCTTCAGTTGGCAGAAAATCGTTCTTGTCAAGGTTACTGTGACCTGCCAGTTGTTGAAGGCATGGTCAATTTGCATGCCCATCTCAATCTATCACCATTTAGCTTAGGTGATCATCTTTCTTCTTTGAAGTAGTTTCTGCCTTTGGCTCTCAGGATTTATAAAGCTCCAGGTATCCCTCCTCTGTCCCAAGGCCATTTCTCCTCTGTGACTGTCACTGGTCCTGCCTCACCTTCTCTCATCACTCCAAGGCTCCATTCTCCCAAACTCACCTCATCTCCCCTCACTGTTCACCCCCTCTCTTCTCTCCTATGCACTAGTCTCCTACCTTCAAATATTTCTTGTGGGCAACTCACATATTAATGTATCCAGTCTGAACATCTTTCCATAGCTCCAACAGCCTAGGTTTGATTGCCTATTCAACAGCTGTACTTGGGTGACTAAAAGAATCGCAAACTTCATGTTTCCAACTCTTAGCTCCTCATCTTCCTCTCTCCGAAACTTACTCTGGAATTCTATTGTCTTAGTAAATGGGCTGTTTTCTTCCACTTGTCCAAGCTGACCTCGGGAGTTCCGTATCCAATCCTTCAGCTAAGCTGTGGTTCTGCCATCAAACATGTTCCCCGGGTTCCTTCAGTTCTCATTCATTTCCCCACTTGCCACTTGGCTCCTAAAGCCAGCATCCTGGATTGCGCAGGCTTCTTTACTTGGCTTCCATGCCCATATTCTTGCCCACCCCTCCACCCATCCCCAGTCTGCTTCCAACAGAGCAGCCAGCTTGAAGCTCTTCACAGATCCCAACACACTTCAACTCCATATCTTCTAAATGGATCTATCTTCCTTTAAGTACATGCGAAGGCCTTCCTGTAGCCTACAGTTCCTGCCTCTGTGGTGCTGTTCATGCCGACCTCCTCTTTTGTCATCCCTGCTCACTCTTTTCTGTGATAGTGTCTTCCTCAAACATGTGGAACACCCTCTTGTTGAAGAGGTTTTACTGTTCCTCTGGCCAGAAATGCTTCTTTTCTCATATATTTGTGCAGGTCACCTACTTAACTCCTTCAAGACAGTCATCTCCACCTAACAAGAATAATTCCCTGGCCACATATCTAAAGAACTGATTTCCCCAACAGATTTCAAGTTATTCTCTTGATTTCTTTATATTGCTGAAGCCCCATTTCCCATTTTTTACCTTCATAGTCCATTTTCTCCTCTACAAAATAATCCCCATGAGTTTGTTAGTCCTCCCTGCCCCCTGCATCCTAAAATCCTCAACAGCTCCTAGCCCATAGTTGGTGCTCAGTAATCCAGCTGTAAAAACTCAACATAATGGGCTGGAAAGATGGCTCAACTGTTAAGAGCACTGGCTGCTCTTGCAGAGGACTTGTGTTTGATTACCAGAACCCACACTGTGGCTAACAACAGTCTGTAACTCCAGTTCCAGGGGATCTGACACCCTCTTTTGGCCTCTGCAATCATTGCACACACATGGTGCACTTACATACATGCAGGCAGTACACTCATATACATAAAATAAAAATAATAAATAAAATTTGAAAAATCCAACACAACAAAGGGAGCTCTGTCAACAAACTCCTGAAACCTAGAAGAATTAGGCTAGTGATTCTTCTTTATTAAAGTAAACCACATGAACTTCAAAAATGAGACTGTATGATTCTGTTTTTATTGACAATATAAAATGCAATTTCTTCTCAGTTAAAAAGGGATTTAGGGCTGAAGGGCTTGCTCAAGGGGTTATGTGTGTGGACAAGCATGAGGACCTGAGTCCAGGTCTCTAGCACTCACATAAAGGCCAGGTGTGGCCACGGGTGTCTGTAACTCCAGAGCTGGGGAATGGAGAAAAGCAGGCCCAAGGGACTTACTGGCCAGCCAGGCTAGCCTATGTGGCAAGCTCTGGGTTTAGTGCAAAGATGTCTCAAATAGTTACCGTGGAGAGCAATAGAGGAAGACATCATCATACCAACCTCTGGGCTACACACACACATGCATGAATGCATACACACCCACACACATATGCGCACACACACGCACACCTCCCACTCCACATGAAGAAGGGTTTAATGGTGAACATTTCCAGCTATAGCATCTGCTAATGTGCTAGTGTACCAATGTGTCTTTTTATTATATCCATTTGGTTCAGTAAATATTGATTACTTTCCACTACATGCCAAGCTCTGTGCTGGGAGATAGGTGAATTGCTTAGATTGGATCCTACCCTCAGGATGCTTGCAAACATTTACAGATAAGGTTAGACCGTAGTCTAGCCTTTCAAAAAGTAAGCATATTGGTAAGAGGAGACATGCTTTTATTCCTATCAACAGAATTAGGCCAAATGAGAGTATCAACATCCTCAGGGAAGCCATGCATCAACCTTCAGCTACAGGACTGTGCTAGGACCAGAGAGGTTCATGTGGTCCAAAGAGCACAACAGTGCCTGAGAGGGGGGAAGATGAAGGGCACCAGGAGTTCTGAAACGAAGGTAACCATCTCTTTGTGGCGATGTCAGATCATGGCAGAGGTCACCTGAGCTTTCAGGTAGGGCTCGAGTGCCACGAGAAGAGAGGCGCTTCCAGACTAGTGAGGAAGTGTGAGAACACAGGGCTGCATGTGGGAAGTTTCCAGGCTTGTCCCAGAAATGGGCTATAGTCTAGTGTGGGTCAGGCACAGGGCAGAAGCTAGAAATGGATACCGAGGAAAACCAAATCTTATGTGGTGGCATCATTACTCTCGTTGCTTTTCAACAGGATCAATAAACAGTAGCCCTTTTATTTTGCAACAAATACCAAAATGGTATTTCAAACCTAACTTGCTATGCAGCGTCTGTATAAAAAGATTAGAAAGCCTCAAAGAGAATTTATTTATAGAAGCTTTTTGGTATATTTCCATGTTTCCTTCAATCTTTGAAAATAGGTAACCAGGGCACTCTCTGTAAGACTTTCTATTAGCCACCTTCTAGAACAGCCTATCTATCTCTGCTGATGGATAACAGAGTTTACTGTAAGTGCCTTTTCATGATCATGATGGAATTTCCCCCATTCTTTCACTTTTCCCATAAAGCCCATGTCTGCTGACCTCCAGGGTTGGATAAAAGGTCTCTCTCATTAGCTCCAGCAGCTCAAGCTCTGTCTGAGCAGATCCCAGGAAGAATGGCGGCAGACTGAATAACAGTCTGTCTTTCCAAAGAACGTGGTTACCACATCCTTAAAGGAGCCCAGGATTTTTGGAGCTGCACATGGTATAATGTACGTGGAATTATTATAAAATAATGCAAACCACCTGACTAGAATTCAGAGACTAGTCTCTAGAAAATGCATGGAGCTGACATAATACAGTTTTATCACAATGTGGGTTCCAAACTCAAGGTCATTGAAGGAGTCCTAGAATCAAAGGATCTGAGAGCCAGGTGTCGTTAGTGGTTGTTTCAATTGTCCTGGTTTATAAATGAAGGAACTGAGATCAGAAGAGGTTGTGGCTTCACAGATGTCCATTAGAGGCAGAGCTTGAGCTTGCACGTGTGACTGCAATTCTTTTCACTGGGACGACAATCTTCTGTCCATGTCCTTCTGTGTGACTGTTTCCTCACTGGCTGGGCTTTGGCTCTACTGTTCTGTCAGGACCTCTGCTCTTCTTAGGCTCTACTTTGATAACATGTCTTCCACATTGTACGGAGGCCTGTGCATTAGCGAAGAGTGTCAGTGGGGGCCTGGGCTCAGGCTGCAGAGGAGCTCTGCAGATGCAGGGTGGTGTTTGTCTGTAGTCAGGATGGCTGCACCAGGCCTGGCACCTTTTAGGAGTCTTGATTCTTCTCTTTTCTTCTGCAGATTGTACTCGATCAATTGAATTCATGCAGTTAGGGAAGAAGGTGGGTATTTGAGGGAGGGATGTTGCATGTGATCACATAATGGAATGAGAAGATTGAGAATAAAGACAAATATGGGGAGGGGCCTGTGGAAGAAGGGGGACTGAAGGACAAAAGCGGGGGGCATGTCAAGAAGAGATGACATTTAAAGGCAGAAAATCTGTTCCTTTTAAAATGCAAACATGAATCCAGAGTGTAGCACTCGTGTTCGGCCTGTGCAAGTGAATCCACAGACTGATACAAAAGGGGAAAGGAGGGAGTATGGATCCAGATGGAAGTGCTCCCCAAGACTCCTTACCAGCCCTTCCTTCCTGGCAGTGTTCGGAGGGGAATATGAATTATGTTTGTGCGGCTCCCTGAGGAGGGCTGGAGAGGGCACTTGGAAGCAGCTCTCATTGCAGAACTAGAGCGATGAGGTCTCATCATGCACACTCTGCAGGTGGGGTCAACCTTTATGAGATTAGCCCAGAAAGCTTTCAGGGGACTCAGTTCACTGTTGCTTTTTCATTTTCCCGTGGAAATGTCTCAACCAAAGCAGAGCTCTAAGATAGCCCAGATTCCCCTCCGCCTCCTAAACTTTCGGTTGCTTCAGCAAGGAAAGGCATACCTAGCAGTAAGCCTTCCTTTCTTCCATGACACTCCAGAGCAAGCAGGAGAGGAGAGCTGGTAATTGTGGCTAGCAGCCATGGGCTGTAGTAGCAGCCCGTGCTCTGGCTTTTCCCCTAATTCCCAAGCAGGCCCCACAGTACCTGGACAAGTTGGGGCTGGGGTCCAGACCCTGGGGATGTTGGGAAGTATGTTAGGATATATGTCACCCAGCAGACTCCCCGGCACCATGCCAGGCCAGAGCTGCCTGCTGTGTGCAGGAAATATTCAACGTTCCATGTTTTAAAGAGAGAACCTGGAGCAGTTCCAAGATTACACTTAATACATCTGCTGGGAGCTACATGGAAGGGAGCAGGAGGGGGAGGAACTGCAGAAATAACCCTTGCTGGACCAGCATAGCACACAGCATCAACAGTGCAGAGAATGTTAGTTTAATTGCTAGAATATACTCCTGTATGTTTCCTTTAGCACATAACCAAACAGAAGGATGGATGTACAAACTTTCATCTGGTACAGGAGGATGCTAACTCAGAAGAGTTCGTGTCTAGCATGCCCAAGGCTCTGGGTTTGAGCCTAATACCACTGGGGTGGATTGAATGAGAAATGTCACATAAGTTCATGTTTTTGAACACTGCTCCATAGTTGGTAGTGCTGTTTGGGAAGGTCATGGTACCTTTAGGAGGTGCAGTCTTGCTGAAGGAAATGTGTCACTGGTGGTGAGCTTTGAGGGTTCAAAGCCTTGTCCTACTTCCTGTTCACTGTTTCTCTGCTTCCTGTGTGCAGATAAAATGTAACTAGCCAACTTCCCATTCGTGCTGGCATGCCACGCCTTCTCTTCTGTCATGGACTGCAGCCCTAAAAGAAACACTTTCTTCCCTAAGTTGCTAACTTTCTTAAGTTGCAACTTCCTTAAGTTGTTAACTTCCTTAAATTCCAAAGGGTTATGGTATTTTATCACAGTAACAGAAAAGTGACTCATACAGACACACACACACACACACACACACACACACACACACACACCTGAGTTAAGTTAATTGGAAGCACTCACCACCCCTATCGAGCATTTTCAATATACCACCCATCACAGCAGACCCTAGGAAGACATATTCCCCTACTTTAAGTCACCTTTCATGTAGGAAGTGAGATGGTCAGAAACAAATACCTGATAGATTCTTTTGCAGTCTGATACACACTCTATTTGAGGCAATTGCAAAGACCACAGAAGACAGAAAAGAGACAGACTGACTTCAAGTGAAAGCACAACAGAGAGCCTTGACCAGTGGAGAATGAAGCAGCATTGGGCCCTCTACCCAGGTGTTCTCGGGCCTCCTTTGTTTACCCTTTTCCTGGCCTGCAAAGTAAGAAAAGTCTCTTTCCTGTGTCTCTGTCCTCCACCTCTGTCCTTCACGTGTTGCTGATTCATTCCTGAAGCTCTGACATTGCCAGGACTTTATCTTTCAACTTCAAGCTATGTGAGCTTTTTAAGTTAGAATCTGCCATGGGAATGATGTGTGTCAAGTTAGGGATAGCGGGTGCACTTTGATAGGGGCAGAGTGGGAATGTATAGATGCAGGGCAGGAAGATTCCAGGCTGTCTCAGGGTTCCTCAGGGTTCGTGTGGAAGGTGATCAGGGAGTGAGCAAATAATACCATGTGACTGGGAATGCTAAAAAGAACCATTGCTTGCACAGATTGGTTTTCCTTCTTTGGATACATTCCTATGTCAATATAAATATACCATACATATATTTATGCAGTCATATATGTGTATGCACATGTATATATGCACACACATCATCATAATCTTTATATTTGTCATCAAAGTGGAATTCAAAAATTTTACCTGCATTTCTTACACTAAGCAGGTTCATAGGTGTTTACCTCATCCTTACAAGCATGGGACCCATCCTGTAGCTTGACAGCTGTGGGTTTCTAATTTGATTAAACTTCTGCCCTATTTACAGTCTGTTTTCTCTAAGACCTTATCTAATTGCCTTGGGCCACAGGGGCTACCTACCACCTTGGCCATGTTCAAAACATATAAATTGCACCACATAATTGAGGGAAAGCAATGCTCTAACACATAAACAGCAAAGAATTTTGATCATCTGTGGCCTTGCGGAAAAAGAGTAGTTCATAGAAATGACCATCTATGATACGTGCTTGTATCATTTACAAGATAGATGCATGCACATGTATCTAGAAATACTGCTGAGCATTTGGATGTGATCTGGGTCCATCCTCTAAATGTTCGTGTTTTGGAAGCTTGGTTCCTAACAGCAGAATTAAGAGGTAGTGGGAGTTTTAAGAGGTAGGGCTTGGTGGGAGGTGACTAGATCATTGGGAGAATTGCCCTTAAGGTGCATTAATGCTGCGTCCCCAGAGTAAGTCAGTGAGAGACTGAGTTGTTATATAGAGAACAATCCCACCCCTTCCTGATCTCTGGATTTACATCTTGCCATGGGAATTTACTGGTCTTTTCCACCCCTAGGGCTAGGAGCACCTTGAGGAAATTCATGGGGATAGGTTATTTTCTTGAATAAGTAAGGATCCAACGTGGTGCCTTGCACAAAGAAAATTATAATAACTGTTGAGAAACATGTCTATGTGCATAGAGATGCGTGCCAGCTGTGTTGTAGTCTGTGATTTTTTTGTTTAAATATATGAAAACCCATAAAATCATCTTTATACTGCTTTACCAGCCTGAGGCAGGGAATGAATAAAACTAATAAAAAGCTTGAGGCACCGGAAGAAGGGAGTTTGAATTCCTGGTGTTCACTGGAGAAATCAGTGTGGAGCCCAGGGCTTGGACGTCAGCCACACCTTCCACTCCCTCTTACAAACATGCTTCCTTTGGTCTGGCCTTTCTCTTTACATTAGAAGTCGCCCGAGTATTTATATATTCCAGGGCCTCTCTATGTAAATCCACGTTCCATAAATCTCAAACCTTTTCTTCTGTTTCAGAGCAAGAGGTTGAAAAAGATATATGCTTTTTTTTTTTTTGTAACCAGCAAATGGCTTTTTTTATCAATCCACCTCTCCTAACAGCAGGTTATATAGCCATGCAGACTCTAGCCGCTCTGTCTCTTGTCTCTCTGTCTCTGTCTCTCTCTGTCTCTTTCTCTCTCTGTCTCCTTCACACACACACATACCCACCCTTCCATTTAAGTCTGCAGAGCCTGTTTCCTCTCCTCCACACCTCTCTCTTTCCACAGATTTATCTGATCTCAGCTGTCTGTAAACCACCATTGTCTCTTGTGTTCCAGCCTGCTGCGGCTAGAATTTAATGCGCTCATCCGATTTTGCTCTTTTCCTCACACCGTGTCCCTCCACCATCCACTTGGCCTTCTTCACTCCTATCTTCCCATCCTCACCTTCATGGTGCATGGGCCTATTAAATGGGGTCCAGTACAATTTCTGGCACCCAATAAATCTAAATTTTCAAGCTTGGGAAGCTGGGCTTACCCACTGGCACCCAGATAAATGAGTCCTCAGTGAGAAACCTGCACTGCTCATTACTCAAGACTCTCCTGAAACCTCAACTCAGGACTTCCTGCCTAAAAAGTCAAAATCTCTCTTTATGCCTCACTTTCTGGAAAAGAACATGTCCCCCACCTCCTGCACAGAGACTCACGTTTTTACCTCTGCAACTCTCTTCTTACACAATGAGGCTGCAGGCCCCTACAACAAAACATCTAGCTAACTCAGTCACTTCTACATTTCTGTGTCTCTGAGTGAGACTTAATACCTAGCATACGTGCTCCAACTGCAGAACAAAGACCCTCCTGTTGTCAGAGTTTTTATTGCTGTCAACCACGAAGACCAAGGAAGCCATCATAAATATCTCTGGTACAGGGAATGATGCTTCAGCATCCTAAACCTAGCTCTTCTATCTGATTGACAAGGGCCTTCAAGTCATTCAGGGTTAAAGGAGGGTTGCTGAGGTGGGGAGGGAGAGGGTAAGGGACTTGAAACCAGGTCAGCTTCCTAGAAAACTATTTGGAAGAAGAAACCAAGAACCAGGGCTGCTAAGAAGTAGGGTCAGGCTCCATGTTTTACTAAGCCTTGGGGGTTGTGGTCTGCTCTTGAGAAGTCAGAGATATTTTTATTTACTTGTTATTTTGACTTGAGAAATTACCACCTTTCACTATGCCAGCCCTCTGCTTCTGTATAACAAAAATGAATTACAACAAATCTTTAGAAACCACCTTTAACACTACAATGGTCTTGAGATAGTGCCTCCTCTGGCCTCTGGCTGGCCTACAGCTGAAAAATCCAATTGAGAAATGAAATCCTAGAAGAAAATACCTTTAAAATGAAGTACCTGGTTTTGGCTTCCATGGAATAAATGCAGAAACTGTGCTAGTTAGCTTTATGAGCCAGTGTGGCTGAACTACAGTGTTTAGTTAGTCAAACACTAATTCAGTGGGTTCATGATGGAATTTGTGAATGTGGTCAGCAGCTATATTGATTTGATTTCCATAGTTTACCTTTGATTATGCTGGTGGGCATGATCCATTCAGTTAAAAGAATCTCAAAAGTGAGTCTGGTATAGTAGATCACACCTGTAATTCCAGTACTGGGGAGGCTAAGGAAGAATGATCATGAGTTTGAGACTAGCCTGAGCTACACAATGAGACCCTGTCTCAAAAGCACCAACATCAATGTTAAACTGAGTTTACTCAAACAAGAAAAAAATTCTGCCTCAAGTTTCAGTCTACTGGCCTGCCCTTTAAAGTTCACAATGGCCAGCACCACAATTGTGTGAGCTAATTCCATCTCTTTCCATCCATCCATCCATCCATCCATCCATCCATCCACCCACCCACCCATCCATCCATCTCTGTCTGAAGGTATTGTTGATTGTGTTTCTCTGGAGAATCTGAATAATGTAAATATTTGGGGATCTTACACCAAATCCAAATGATTCTTTGTTTAAGTACCTCAGGCCAGGATGATGATTGCCTCTCTGCTATGTGTGCACAGCAGGAACTAAGTGAGTGTTCACTGAAGTGACTGGAAACCCAAGGAGGTTCCATGGTGCTTCCATCAGCATTTGTCTCTGCACGCTCAGCTGAAGAGGAACATTTGCTTCTTCTCATTCATAGTTGACTAGGCAGCTGGACCTGGGGGCCCAGCTCTCCCCACGACCTTCCTATAACACTTTCAAGTGCTGATGTTCTCATCTTTCTACCTTTAAAAGCTGCCAAACGAACCACATCTTCACTAAAAGCCTTACTACATGTGGTCCAGGCGTGTCACTTGCACAACCTTCACACTTACGTATGGGATTTTTTTAGGTCTGTGCTTGTATTTTTGGTCTGTCATCTTTTTTAAAACAACTATATTTATACCATATTTTAAATTCTTTATATAGTCTTTCAATCAATCAATCAATCAATCTATCTATCAATCATCTATCTATCTATCTATCTATCTATCTATCT
>NW_008360328.1:3352694-3358936 GCF_000622305.1 Nannospalax galili
TATCTATCTATCTATCTATCTAATCTATCTATCATATATCTATCATCATTTATCTATCATCTATATATGTATCTATGTATCTATCTATGTATCTATGTATCTATCTACCTATCATCTATCTATCTATCTATCTATCTATCTATCTATCTATCTATCTATCTATCATCTACCTACCTATCATCTATCTGTGTATAATCTATGTATCCATCTATCATCTGTGTATCTATTGAGTATAGGAATGAATCTAAGATCTGGCCCCCTAAGATGATACCCCCTCTTTCTCATTGGCTGGGGGACTCGCTGAGGGATTCTAAGTTCCCAATATTGTGGAACACTGTGGCTTTTGGAAGTAGCCAGATCTAATTTGGGTTCTTTTCATATATACTTTGAAAACTTGATGAATTCATAAAAATTCTTTGAATTTCAGTGTCTTTACTTTAAAAATTGTTGAAAATGATTTATAGGAACATTGTAGAAATAAAGAGAGCAAATAACTGTTTAGAGCAATTAGCAACAAATAATCCACTCAAGCTTCTCCTACTGAAATTCTCTGTGGAACAGTGAAACTTAAAGCCATTAAGAGCCATCCTTGTTGAGACTAAAGAAGCTTTCTGCACTAGAGCTTTTACTCTCCATCCTTTTTGTGAAGGCCCCTCTGTCTTCCATGTCAGTGATTAACACTGCTCTCCAATCCCCCTTGCCAGCCAGTAGGCGTGACGGAATAGTCCCCGTCTTTCAACCAATCAGCTAACCAGACAAGTACCAAAAGCCATGTTGCTCTACTCTTCTCTCAACAGTTCCTCCCCAAATCTGCTCCTTATTTTCATAGCAAAACTCACCGATAGAGTTGTCTATACAGACTGTTTCCATTTTTCTCTTTCCAAATCCATGTTCTCCTTTCCTGAGCTCATTCCCTCTCACAGTTCACTAAGGCTCTAGTGAAGACTGCAGAAGACCACGTCAGCTTGACTCTCCATCACCATCCTGCTTCACCTTTCAGCAGCTTTGGCCTCAGTTGATCATACTTTCACCTTGACATAGTTTCCTTCCTTCCCTCCCTCCCTCCCTCCCTCCCTCTAACAAACAGTAAGTGTTAAATACACATTAGCTATTGTTTTGTTTTGTATTTGAAACAGGGTCTCCCTGTAGCCCCAGAGGCCCTGGAACTTTCTCTGTAGACCAGGCTGGCCTTGATCTCAGAGATCTACCTGCCTCTGCCTCCTGAGTGATGGGATTAAAGACATGCGTGTACAAGTATGCTTTGTGCGTGTGCGCGTGTGCGTTCGTGCGTGTGTGTGTGTGTGTGTGTGTGTGTGTGTGTGTGTGTATAGGTCAAAAGAAAATCTCTGGTGTCATTCCTCAGGTACAATTCACCTTTTTTTTCAATATATGTTTTTATTGTTTGTGCACTTTATATAATACATCTTAATCATATTTAGATTCTCTCCTATCTGTACCTCCATTGTCTCCCCACAAGACTTTATGCATCCTGTCATATACTTTAAGGCCTATTCAGTCATGTTTGTATCCCTAGATTTCCCTCGGTGTGACTTCATCCACTGGAACCTGATCAACCTATTTAGCATCACTCCCTTAAAGAAGACCAACTTTCCCTTATCCGGCAGTTGTCAGCTGCCAATAGTTCCTCTGCTAACGTTGGAACTTCTTACCCATTTTCTCCAGTTCTATGCTGGGTTTTGTCTGGTTTGACCTTGCATGGGTCTAATGCATGCTGTCATCATTGCTGTTTATATGAGCAAGTTCCCAGCTGCCTGGAAAACTGTTTCCTTGTGGTCATCTTTCACCCCTGCCTCTTACACTTTTTCTGTCCCCTCTTCCACAATAGACCCTGTGCCCTGGGCAGGTGAGGTTTAATATAATAATCCTATCCATGGACACCTACTAATCTACCCTCTAAAAACAAGTCTTTTTGATACAGTCTCTCAGTTGCCTAGAGCTCATCAAGTAGCCTAGACCAGGGATCCACCTGTCTCCATCTCCCTGTGCTGGGCTTATAAGCTCACACAATCACGCCCAGCTTTTAAAATGCAGTTCTCTGGGGCTCTAACTCAGGTCCTTGTGCTTGTAAGGCAAGCAGTTTACTGACTGAGCTCTCTCTCTAGCTCCTAGTATTTTCATTTTTAAACTAGCATACAAAGTATTATATTTCATTATGGCATTTTCAAACATGGTTCATTTTGTTAACCCTCCTCCCCTGCCTCTCCTCCCCTAGGCTTTGAGGATCCCTTCTCTTGCTTCTGTTGCCTCACTGGCTGCTTCCCTTCCATCTTTCCTTGTGCCATTCTTCCCCAGCCACCTGATCTCTAAATTTTGGAATGCCTCAGGGCATAGTTCTCAATGTACAAACACCGAGGGTTCGGGGTGGGAGGGCTCATCTGATTCTATGGTTTTACATACCATACCATCTTTACAGTGGTAACGTCCTAATATGGATGTGTTCATCTGGATCCTCCATCTTGAAATCCAGACTCACACAGTCAGCTGCTTATTTAGACATCTAACCTCTAACATCTTATTTAGACATCTAACATCTAACAGATACCCCGAAGTCACCATGTCCAAAACAAACCCCTGATATGTTCCTGAAGATGGTTACTTAGACCTGAAGATGGTTACTTAGAGCTTGTCCTTGTTTAATGGATGGGCAGTTACTCATTGCTAAAGCTTTGACATCATCTTTGACCTCTCATTAGTTATTTGTCTCTATATCCAACCCAAGGGCAAATGCTATAGGCTCTTCCTTCAAGATGTGACCAGGCCCTGACCACTCCTCATCATGTCTACTCCACAATGAGTCTAGTTCAATTCACCATCCTCTTATATGAATTGTGTGTGTGTGTGTGTACGTGTGTGTATGTGTGTGTGCATGCATGCATGTACATGTATGGGTGTGAGTGTATGTGCTCATGTGGACATGTGTGGAGGATAGAGAAGGATGTAAGGAGTCTTCCTCTACCAATCTCTGTCTTATTCCCTTGAGACAAATTCTCTCATTGAACTTCAACCACACCATTTTTCAGTGAGGCTGGCAGCCAGCAAGCCCCAGCAATCCTCCTGCTTCCCTGCCCCCAGTGCTGTGGCTTTAGAAATGTGTGGCCATGCCCAGCATATTTTCTTAACATGGATGGTGGAGAATCTGAACTCAGATCATCATGCTTGTGCAGCAAATGCTCTTAACTGCAGAGCATCTTAAGGGTCCTCATATGGATTTTTTAAAAAAAGTTTCCTAACTTTATTCTCTAGTCAATGTCCTGAGTGATCCTTTTAAAATAACAATCATTCCGAGCCTGAGAGGGTGGGTTCTGACCTCCATTGGTGGTAGCGTTTATCTCAGCAGACCACCAGAGAGTGAAAGTTCTGGCCTCCCTCTGGCAGAGGGTCTGAGAACACAGGGGACTGCCTGAGAGCCCCTGGATCCTGCCTCCACGTGGTGGTGAGCTTCCCCTAATTGTGCCATACCCATTCCCCTACCTGAGATTTTATAAGCCTCCTCTCAAGGCCCCAGGGCAGATCTGGCTTTGATAGGCTAAGGCTGAGGTTCTAGCAGACAGCCCAAGAGGGTGGGTTTCAATCTCCATTGATGTAGTGGCTCTGATCTCAGCACACTGCTAGAGAGTTCTGGCCTCCCTCTGGCCTCCCTCTGGCCTCTCTCTGGCAAAGGGCCTGAGAATGCAGGGGACTACCTGAGAGTGCCCAGGTCCTGCCTCCAAGTGGTGAAGGAAGCCTGAGTGTACCTGACTGGAACCTGAATTTAGCTTCTGTGGGTACTCCTGAATAGCTGATCTGAAGCCATCAGTTCCTTCCAAATTAAACCTCAGAGAACCTGAACTCTGTACCAACCAGCTTTACATAACCAATAAAGAAAAGATCGAGGCACCCCAATAATACAAACAGAAGCATAATTCAACTTAATTCTCATATCAGAATCATAAACAACAAAAGAAATTCACATGCCAAAACCACAATGAAAGAATAATAAAATGGAAAGCCAAAACACTATGTCCCCAGCAAACTCCACCAATCCCATAGAAGTGTTCTACAAGGAGAACCCCTAGAGATAACCCAGGACACTGAATTTAAAAGAACAATCATAAACATGCTCAAGGAATTCAATGAATTTAAAGAACACACGAACCAACAAATCAAAAAACTGAAAGAAGACAGGGATAAACTTCTGAATGAATTCACAAAAGAGAGAGAAACATTGAAGAAAACTCAGGCAGAAATGAAGAAGGAAGTGAAAAACTCAATAAGCCAACTTGAAACAACAGGGGAAAGCCTCACCTCTAGAATGAATGAAATGGAAAAACAGTATCAACACTGGAGGATAAATTTGAAGAACTGGACCACTCAAGCAAAGACTATGGAAAATTTTTTAAAAAATACAGGAATGGAATATGCAAGAGATGTGGGACAATGTGAAAAGAACAAATCTACCAATCACAGGAATAGAGGAAGGAGAAGAATTTCAGGTTAATGGTGTTGACCAGATCTTCAACAGGACTGTAGAAGAGAATTTCCCGAAATTAAGGAAAGACATCCCCATACAAATACAGGAAGCACATACAATACCAAATAGACAGGGTCAGAAAAGAAACTCCCCATGACATATCATAGCAAAAACACTAAATGTACAGAATAAAGAGAGAATACTGAAAGCAGGAAAAGAAAAACAGCATCACATACAAAGTCAGCTGTCAATGCAAACTATAAAAGCCAGAAGAGACTGGATTAAGGTATTTACAGTTCTACATGACAATAGATGTCAGCCCAGAATACTTTACCTGCAAAAAATGTCTATTATAGTTGAGGGGGAAAGAAAAATCTTCCATGACACGAATAGCCTGAAAGAATACAAGTCTGCTGGGCGTGGTGGTGCACGCCCTTAATCCCAGCACTTGGGAGGCAAAGGCAGGTGGATCTTTGTGAGTTTGAGGTCAGCCTGGCCTACATAGTGAGTTCCAGGATAGCTGGGCTACAGAGAAACCCTATTTCAAAAAGAAAAAAACAAAAAAAAAAGAATACATGTCTACAAAACCAACCCTTCAAGGAATATTTGAAGCAATATAGAGAGAGGAGAAAGGAACAACTATACCCCAGGGGCAACAAAAGAAAATAAATAAAGGTATAATAGAGGAAACACAAAGTTAGACAGAGAACACAAATAGCAATCAAAATGATGGAACCAATACATATCTTTCAATAATAACCATAATATCAATGAACTGAACTCCCCAGTCAAAAGACACAGGCCAACTGAATGGATTAAGAAATAAAATCCAACTCTTTACTGTCTGCAAGAAACCCATCTCACCTTCAAGGACAGGCACTGCCTTAAGGTAAATGGATGGAAAAGACTATTCCACTAAGAAACAAGCAGGGGTTGCAATTCTAATATCTGACAAAATAGAGTTCAAAGAAAAACTAATCAGAAGAGACAAGGAAGGTCACTTCATTCTGATCAAAGGAACAATTATTCAAGAAGATATTACAATCCTTAACATATATGCACCAAACACTGGTGCACACAAATTCATAAAAACAACACTACAGGACTTTTAAGACACAGATTAACCCCAACTCAGTAATAGTAAGGGACTTCAATACCCCACTGTCTCCATTAGACAGGTCAACTAGACAAAGAATAAACAGAGAGACGTCTGAATTAAATGATACCATACATCAAATGGTCCTAACAGACTCTTTCGATTATTCCACCCAAGCATCAAAGAATAAACTTTTTACTCAGCACCCCATGGAACTTTTTCAAAAATTGACCTCATACTGGGCCACAAAACAAACCTCAACAAATACAAAAAGAAATTGAAACAATTCCATGCATTCTATAGGACCACAATGCAATAATGCTCAGAATCAACACTGGACAAAGCCCTAACCACTACATGAACTAGTGGCAATTGAACAACACACTCCTAAACAATGAATGGGTCAAAGGAAAAATTAAGAAAGAAATAAAAGAATTCCTGGAATTCAATGAAAAGGACAATACAAAACTATGCAACCTTTGGGACACTTTAAAAGCAGTCCTAAGAGGGAAGTTTATAGCTGTAAGTGACTACATTAAAAAATTAGAAAGTACCCAAATAAATACCTAACACTGCAGCTCAAGACATTGGGAAGGCAAAAACAAATGAAACTGAAACCAGTTTCAGAAGAGAAGAAATAACAAAAATCAGAGAAGAAATTAATGAAATAGAAAC
>NW_008360328.1:3359151-3361328 GCF_000622305.1 Nannospalax galili
CCAACACATAACAAATAAGGAAATCGAAACAGTAATACAAAACCACCTGACCGAAAAAAAAATCCCAGGCCCAGATGAATTCACAGAAGAATTCTACCAAACATTTAAAGAAAATCTATAGCCAATACCACTTAAATTAATCAAAAAGATAGAAACAGAGGGAGAACTCTCAAATTCCTTCTATGAAGCCAGCATCACTCTAATACCCAAACAGGGTAAAGACACAACCAAAAAAGAAAACTATAGACCCATATCCTTAATGAACATAGATGCAAAGAGCCTCAAAAATATACTTGCGAACCACACAAAAACATACATCAAAAAGATCATTCACTATGATCAAGTAGGCTTTATTCCAGAGACGCAGGGCTGGTTCAATATATGCAAGTCAATAAATGTTGTTAATCATATAAATGGACTCAAAGAGAAAAACCACATTGTCATCTCAATAGATGCAGAAAAATCTTTTGAAAAAATTCAGCATGCATTTATTTTCAAAGTCCTAGAAGGTATTGGACTGGAGAGAACATTCCTCAACATAATTAAAGCTATATACAACAAACCCACAGCCAACATCATTCTAAATGGAGAAAAACTGGAAGCATTCCCATTAAAATGAGGAACCAGACAAGGATGTCCACTATCTCCACTCCTTTTCAACATAGTGCTTGAAACTCTTGATAGAGCAATAAGACAGGAAAAGAAAATTAAAGGAGTACTAATTGGAAAAGAATAGGTCAAACTATCACTTTTTGAAGATATACTATACCTAAGAAATCCCAAAAGTTCCGCCAGGAAACTCCTAGAACTGATCAACACTTTCGGTATAGTGGCAGGTTATAAAATCAATCTACAAAAATCAGTAGCCTTTCTATACACCAATAACAAGCAATTGGAGAAAGAGTATAGGGAAATGCTCCCATTCACAATTCCTACAAAAAAAAAAAATCTTGGAATAAATCTGGCCAAAGACACCAAAGATCTCGCCAATGAAATTTTAAGTCATTAAAGAAAGAGACTGAGGAAGACACCAGGAGATGGAAGGACCTCCCATGCTCATGGATTGGAAGAATTAATAGTGTGAAAATGACCATCCTACCAAAAGTAATATATAGATTCAATGCAATCCCAATCAAAATCCCCATGACGTACTTCACAGAATTAGAAAAAAAAAATCCTTAACTTCATATGGAAGCACAAAAGACCCTGTAGAACAATGAAACTAGATCCTTATCTTTCACCTTGCACAGAAATCAACTCCAAATGGATCAAAGACCTCAATGTGAAACAGGAAACCCTGAAACTATTAGAAGAAAGTATTGGCAGTAACTTATAAGATACAGGTGTAGGAAAGGATTTTCTGAATCAGACAGAAGTTGCTTAGGAATTAAGGTCAGCAATCAACAAGGGGGACCTCATTAAACTAAAAAGCTTCTGTACAGCAAAAGAAACAGTCAAAAAAGTGAAGAGAAAACCCACAGAATGGGAAAAAATCTTCATCAGAGACACCTCTGACAGAGGTTTAACATCCAGAATATATAAAGAACTCAAAAAACAAAAAATCAAGAAACAAAATGATCCCATAAAAAATGGGCTAAAAGCTAAACAGAGAGTTCTCAAAGGAAGAAATAAAGATGGATAAGAAACATCTCAAAAAGTGTTTAACGTTGTTAGTTATTAGGGAAATGGAAATTAAAACCACCCTAAGGTATCACTTGACCCCAATCAGACTGGCTAGGATCAAGAGAACAAATGATACCAAATGCTGGCGAGGATGTGGAGAAAGGGGAACACTCATTCACTGCTGGTGTGATTGCAAACTCGTGCACCTTCTGTGCAAAACAGTCTGGGTAACTCTTAAAAATCTAAAAATGAACCTACCGTATGACCAGGTTATACCACTCCTTGACATATGCCCAAAGGACTCATCTTATTGTAGAAACATGTGTACAACCATGTTTGTTGATGCTCTTTTCACAATAGCTAAGAGATGGAAGCAACCTAAATGCCCCTCAACTGATGAGTGGTTAACAAAAATGTGGTATGTTTACACAATGGATTTCTATTCAGCAGTAAAGAAAGATGAAATAATGAAATTTTTAGGTAAATGGATGGATCTAGAAACTGTTAAACTAAGTGAAGTAACACAGACTCAGAAAAACAAATGATATATGTTC
>NW_008360328.1:3361369-3363115 GCF_000622305.1 Nannospalax galili
ACCTGTAAATTCCAGGTCCTTTTAATAAGATGATGCTGTATAGAAGTCCCTTCTGCATGAAATAATTACCATCATCACGACTTCAGCTGAGCCTGATCACTAAACATCGTCACAATTGGGCTTGTCGATGGTTGTGCTCATTCATTAAAGGAGGGCCGAGCACACGGTCATTGGACCCTCACCAGAGTATCCAGCCACTCTTCCCAGCCAACTGTATATAATTTGACCCCAATCACACATGGCCTCCTGGATTTGGGGCGGGCTAAATTATACAGTCTGGGGAAGGCTAGGAAAAGAAAGCATAACCCATGCTGGGTAAAGGCTTTTTCCAATGTGCATACCCTCAGGTCATACATACACCTCAGCAATCCCTCAGTTATCTTGATAAGTAAGCTCAATAAATTCATTGATTCCTCAGTAAAACTTTAATCAAACATTGGCTTGACACTTAGTATCTCCAGGAAAAGAAGCCTCACAACAGATAGAAAATTTGTCTCATAATTATCTAAAAAATAAGAAAATGAGAATTTAAAAGATGTTAAGATATGGGAATGGAGATATTTTCCAAAATAGAAAAAATGAGAAAGCCTAAGCAAGTGATGAAGGTCTATGTAGGTTTATTATGATATATAAAAGATGAGACAAAAATAACATACACATAATCTTAAAATTTCTATGGTAATAGTTTAGTCAACTAGTTTTCTTTTATATTTTATTTATTAATCTTGTTTCATGTGTATGAGTGTATTGCCTGCATGTATGTGAGTTCACCTGTCATGCAATGCCGTGGAGATCAGAAGACAGCTTTGGATTACCCTGGAACTGGACTTAAGGACGGTTCATAGCTGCCATGTGAGTGCTGGAAATCGAACCCAGGTCCTCTGCAAGAGCAGTCAGTGCTTTTAACCGCTGAGCCATCTCTCCAGTCCCATCAAGTAGTTTAAGGAACAAAATGTGTATCTAGTCAAGATTTATCTGAGAATATTTGGTTTTTCACCCAAGCCTTATCTACATAACACATGCTAATTTAAAGTGCCAGACTGGTGGAAGTAACCTTTTTGGATGTTAACACCCATAGTTTGAGGCCTATACTAATGTGGTCAGAGGGACTTAAAGGACGGTTTTTGACCCCTGCCCTCCAATGTCGACTAAGTTTCAGGAGACTATGGAACATCTCTCAAAATGTCCTGTAACTGTGGTGAGTCACCTGTCCTCTTGTTCAGGGAGGACATGGAGACCCCACCAGATGGACTTGAACCAGTGTCCAGTCTACAAAGAGGAGGGTCAACTCAGAGGAAACATCTCATTCATGCTTCCAAGTGAAGCTAGACATAGTCAAGCAGGACTTTTGACTTATCTTTGCATAGATGGAACTGATAAAAGAAAGGAGCCAGGGGCTCCCCCCAAGCCCATGTGACTCCTGAGGGACAGATCCTCAAACGACCTTAAGTGTAAAAATAAATTGATTTATTTGGGCCAACTGTATGATCTTAAACAGCCAACAGGAAAGTATAACCAAAGAGTAAAGTCATCAGTATATTTCCTTAAGAGTTCAAGAGATTACACTTCCCAGACATTAGGCTTAAGTCTATATAAAAAGTTATTTAGACAGTTATTTCTCATTGATGATTTTTGTTCCTAATCAGAAAGTACTGCTCAGATGTAAGACATCAAATCTTGGGGTTGGAGAGATGGCTCAGCAGTTAAGAACACTGGTTGTTCTTGCAGAAGACCCAGGTTCAAATC
>NW_008360328.1:3363150-3365481 GCF_000622305.1 Nannospalax galili
ACTCTCCCTATTTAGAAGCCTTTGGGAGGGAACTGACACTGATTCTAACCATTCCAACAGCTATCAAAATACCTGAAAGCAAATCCCAAATCCATCACTCTAGAGCCCAGCCTTGGAAGACAAAAGAAAACTGAGGAGGAACCCAGTAGAGGGATGCCTTTGGAAGCCTTTTCCAGAAATTCCAATGGACACTCATATGAACATTTGAAAGTTGCTCTGTCCTGACTTTTTTCTAGTTCCCTGTCTAGAGTTTGTAATACTAATTACTCTTGCCTTTACTTCTCCTTCACATCTCCTATCCAGGACTTAAGGACTTCTTTTCCCCCCTAGAGATAAGAGTTGTGCAATTTGGGAGTCTTTTAGATAGACCCACTGAAAGGGTATTCCAATTGCCTCACCTTGTGCCCCTGTTCAGCATGGAAGAAGCCAGAGCGGTCTGCATAGGAACATAGGGCAGGAACCTGGAGGCAGGAGCTGGAGCACAGGCCCTGGAGGACCACTGCTTACTGGCTTGCTCTTCACAAGAGGTGAGTTAGGAGATTCAAATGGGTCTATCACTATAATTGTTTCAAATAGTCTATACCATGGATTTTCAGTGCTGGCCATGTGCGGGGGTCCTTCCCCGCACGCAGCACGTTGGGGGCTGAGGAGGGGAGTGTGCTGCCGTCCTAACCCTCTGTTCCCGAGGCACCACAAGGAGGCAGGGAGTCTTGTCTAGCAGCAGCTCATTTATTTTTAAGGCTGAATAATATTTAAAGGCAAAAACCACAAGCATAGCATAGGCGGGGATGCTGGCATCCAATCAGCTCAGAGGTCACGTATTAGCACGCAGGCCCTTCTCATAGCATAACTCAGTGTTCACAAGGTGATCATGCGTCCTTCACTGGCTGAGCTACAATCAGTATTACTTTTTTTTATTGTTGAGTGCCAAGCTGGCTAGCTGGCTCCGCCTTCACCTAAGCTGCTCAGCACCATCTTATTACTGTACTTCCACATACCCCCTTTTTGTTTTGTTTTAAGGCCGGATTGATTTTATTTTATGGGTTATTTATTTCATAGGTGGCTCCCTGAGGAGAGATGGTTATTTATTTTTTTTAATTTTATGTATTTTTGTTTTTTTTAGGTTGTGTCACCTCTGATCAAGCTTTGCCCATCATTGGATCATGCACCTGGCCATGTGCATGTCCTGTCTTAGGAGTACTTGTCATGGGATATTTTACACATCTTTGGCTAAAAATGCATCATGATTAAGGGCAGCCGCATGGGTAATGTCAGCCCGTGTCAGTCTTAGTCTCTGCCTAACTCGGTTAGCCAAGCATGGGCAACTGGAGGGGGTCCTGGGGAAGTCCATAATCATGAAGAGGTGGGCCATGGCAGTGTCAAGGGTCCTCTGTTGCCGAATTATTTGGTAAAGATACTTAAAGGTAAGCATTATCAAGAGAAACAAAGCAAGTCATGGCATAGGACAAGTTGAAATACTTTTGAGACCATTTTTTTTTTAGCCAATCAGCCAGTTGTCAAAGAGGCTGTAATGAAGTCAAGGAACTGGGTCCTTCACTTCAGATGGATATAAATAAAGAGAGGAATTTTATGAATTATTGTTCATGGACTGTCATGTTAGTCAGTCGGATGCTGGCCTACCCACTTAAGGTTTTTTACAGGCACCCAAATGGGGTTTGAATCTTTTGTAGGGTAGACACACCCAAAGCCTCGACCCATGGTTAGCAACGGATTTGGGCTTTTTATTGTCCGGTGATGGGATCTTTTTACCTTATCCATATTTTAGGTCTTTGTTTTTGTTGTCTCCAATGTTTTTGAAATCGGGATTTTAATTGATCTTTTTGAAAATTAAGAACATTAATAGTGAATAAGGTCATATCCAACTGTTGGTGGGGGCTTATTTTTTTTTTTCTTGTTTGCTTTTGTAATTGAATTTTTAGGTTTTGATGGTTGTGTTTTATAATGGCTTGACCTTGGGGATTGTAGGGAATTTTTGTATTGTGTTGAATTTTTTAAAGTGAGAAGAATTTTGTAAATTTTTACTCACAAAACATGGTCCATGTCTTAGTTTGTTTCTTCACTGCTGTGACAAAACACTCTGACAGTACCAACTTGGGGAGGAAAGGGTTTATTTGTCATCTCCCAGGTCGCATGCAGTTCATCAGGGAGCCCAAGGTAGGAACTCAGGGCAGGAACCTGGAGGCAGGAGCTGGAGCATAGGCCATGGAGGAACGCTGCTTACAGGCTTGCTCCCTTGGCTCCTGCTCAGCCTGCTTTCTTATGCAACACAGGCCTACCTGCCCAGGGGTGGCACCACCCACAGTGAGCTGG
>NW_008360328.1:3365568-3366635 GCF_000622305.1 Nannospalax galili
TAACCCAGGTGTGTCAAGTTGACACTAAAGCTATCCAGCACAATTGACCCCTTGTCAACTTGACACACAAACACATCACTATGAAACCATTACTTTCCAATTTCTGTCCCCAAGGTATGATGTTAATATCACAACATAAGACAGTACATCCTTAAAAAACCCACAGTCCTTAAAAAATCCAAACACTTAAAAGTTCATAGCCCCTTTTAAAAGTCTCTTAACTGTGAGCTTCTGTAAAATCCAAAACAAGTACTGTCTTATTTCAAAGGGTAGAATCCGGGACACCTAAGCAAAACCTAAGTCCAGCAAAGTAACTCAAGGCTGGCTTCACTCCAGAGCTTCTGGGCTCCACATAAGACAGTACAACCTTAAAAACCCCACAGTCCTTTAAAAAAATCCAACACTTAAAAGTCCACAGTCTCTTTTAAAAGTCTCAACTGTGGGTGGGCTTCTGTAAAATCCCAAACAAGTACTGTCTTATTTCAAAGGGAAGAATCAGGCACATCTAAGCAAAACCAAAGTCCAGCAAAGTAGCTCAAGGCTGTACATCTGGGATTCACTCACGATCTTCTGGCTCCAAAGGGTACTGGCAGATCCACTGCTCTGACTCTGCAGTCCCCAACACACTCAGCTCGTCTCGCAGACTCAGGCCAGTTCCTTGCCACATCTGCCGCTGTCCTTGGTGGTCGTCCCATGGTCCCAGCATCTCCAAAAAGCTGGGGTCGCCACTGAAACTGAGGCTACACCTTCACCAATGGCCTCTTCTTGCCTCTTGGGGTGCAAAGCCTCAGATTCTCTCCATGACCCCTTCAGTCCTGGGGTCTTCACTGCAACTGATGCTGCACTTTCACCTACGACCTTTCCTGGCCTCTCAGAGTGCCAAGCTTCAGCTGCTATCTATGACCCCTTCATGTTTTTAACACCAGAACCATGCAGGAGACTCTTACATATTACCAAGTCCTGCTTCCAGCTAGAGACGGAGGTTCGGGTCCCCTCTGTGTGCTGACCCTGAAGAAATACCTCCCAGAAGATTTCACCTCAGTGATGCTTACTTACAGCTGATTTTT
>NW_008360328.1:3367284-3436239 GCF_000622305.1 Nannospalax galili
CTTAGTTTGTTCTTCATTGCTGTGACAAAACACTCTGACCAGTACCAACTTGGCGAGGAAAGGATTTATTCAGCTTACAACTCCCAGGTCACAGTTCATCAGGGAGCCCAAGGTATGAACTCAGGGCAGGAACCTGGAGGCAGGAGCTGGAGCACAGGCCATGGAGGAATGCTGCTTACAGACTTGCTCCCTTGGCTCCTGCTCAGCCTGCTTTCTTATGCAACACAGGCCCACCTGCCCAGGGGTGGCACCACCCACAGTGGGCTGGGCCCTCCCACATCACTCATCAAGAAGATGCCCTTCAGACATGGCCACAGGCCAGTCCAATAGAAGCAATTCCCTGATTGAAGCTCCCTTAACCCAGGTGTGTCAAGTTGACACTAAAGCTATCCAGCACAGTCCATTATTAGTTTTAATATTGGGGGGCAATTTTAACGTAGCAAAGCACTGGAGAAAATGAGACTGAGTATGTTTAGACTTTTCTCCTGTATGAGCAGTAGCCCAATAGGCATGTGAGAATGTGTCAATGGATATAAAAATATACTTAAGCTTTTTTAAAAGGAGCGTAGTGTGTGATAATTGTTTGTTATAAGGAATTGGTCTTGAGTCCCCTGGGGTTTACCCCTGGCTGTTGCAGAGGTGGGACCTGTACACAATAAGCCATTTTGTCTGTTTGTGCATTGTCTTGGGATAAAAGCCCAGGCACTCTTTGGTGTCCCTTAAAATGTAAGAAAATAGGGGCTTTTTTTTTTTTTAAGGAGTGTCTGAATATTGTTAGAAAACAAGGGCCATGAGTGTTTTGAATTGAGTTTATTTTTGTTTTTTTACATTTGTTTTTGGGTATAATATCAGTATAGCTCCAAATGTGTCCCTGTTAGTGAAAATATTATAGACTTTCACTAATGGCTCCCTAGGCCTGGGATTTGGCAAGTGTTGCTGCCTGCAGGGCTGTAGCACTCGGGGCGGGGTGGTTTCCTGGCCACCCACTGAACTGAAGGGTCAGGGCCCCTCCCTGAACCATCTTCCCCCTGGGCCTTATCAGCTGTCCTGGAGCCAGTTGAGGCTCACAGTCAAAGGTCTTTTTTTACAAATGCTCCCGGCAGCCACCTTGCCGCCAGTCCCCAGCTTTTCTGTGAGCCCCTGACTCCCAGCTGGTCACTGTTGCATGAGCTCCTGACTTGCACACCTGATAGACTCTTTGGTCCGTGTTAGATTCCTTGGTCCATGTTTCAAGATGGGTTGGGTGGGTGGCCAATTTTGCCGCCGACCCTGGGAGCTTTGCTCTACCCCACCTCAGCTTTCGTGCGAGCTCCCTTTTTCTTTTGTAAGTTGAGGGGAGAGAGGTGTCTCTAGGCAGAAAGTGCCTTTAAGGGCAGCCATTGTGGGATAGAACTCTAGCAGGGGTTCCACCCTGAAGTGTCTCTCCCGCTCTCTTGTCAGCTTTTTAACCCTTTCCCAAGTATCCCAGGAGAATAGATTAGCTGTGGGGGCCCATGGGGCCAAGAGAGTCACAGTCTCCCAGACCTGGTTGGCTACAGAGTCTGAAATGTCTAGCCCTCGGCTGTTAAGCATATAATGCAACACCTTCAGGGCTGGCTCATGCTTCTTAGAAGTTGCGTTACCCATACTAAGAATCTCACTCACCCCAAAAGACTGATTGGCCTCAGCTGGTATCTCTTTCATTGTCCTCACGTGGGGCACCAGTTGCGGGGGTCCTTCCCCGCATGCAGCATGATGGGGACCGAGGAGGGTGTGCGCTGCTGTCCTAACCCTCTGTTCCCAAGGCACCACCAAAGAGGCAGGGAGTCTTGTCCAGCAGGAGCTCATTTATTATTAAGGCTGAACACTATTTAAAGGTAAAAACCACAAGCATAGCATAGGCGGGGAGGCCGGCATCCAATCAGCTCAGAGGTCACGTATTAGCACGCAGGCCCTTCTCATAGCAGAACTCAGCGTTCACGAGGTGTCATGCGTCCTTCACTGGCTGGGCTACAATCAGTATTACTTCTCCTTATTGTTGTGTGCCAAGCTGGCTAGCTGGCTCCGCCTTCATCTAAGCTGCTCAGCGCCATCTTATTACCGTACCTCCACATATGGGAACCCTGATCAGCAACTCCAAAAGGAGGAATCTGTTCCTGGCACCAGCCTTTTCATTTGCTAGTCTGTGGTGTTTGGTAGGGCCATTGAACCCCCAATATAGGGTAACTCCATTTAAGCTCTTTTTATATTATGTAAATGATATCATTTACATATATGTATATTTTAAGAACCTTCTAAAGTAGTAAGTTTCCATATGACTTTTTTCAACAGGCCTTTAATGTTAATTATCCCTCCCTCCCTCTTCTACTCCCTCCCATTGTCCACTCCATTTAACCCTTTCTACCCCTCGAGGTGATCACGCGTCCTTCACTGGCTGAGCTACAATCAGTACTACTTTTTTTTTTTTATTGTTGTATGTCAAGCTGGCTAGCTGGCTCCGCCTTCACCTAAGCTGCTCAGCACCATCTTATTACCGTACCTCCACAGCCATGCCATCTGAAGACTCTGAGTTGGAGATCCTGCTCCAAATACCAACAATCCCATTAAAGAAATTCATCCTTTCAATTCTGTATCTCTAGAACCACTCCTGGTACCACAGTCTGTATTAGTCAGGGTTCTCCAAAGAAACAAAACCGGTAGAATGAATATATATTTATAGAGATTTATCAGCTTAGCTCACAGGATAGAGTCTGAGTAGTCCAACAATGGTTGCGCCACACTGGAGAGGCTGAGAATCTGTAGCTGCTCAGTCCACAAGGCTGGATGTCTCAGTAGTCCCAATCTGGCGCTGAAGGTCTGACAAATTCCAAAAGATCAGCTAGTCTTCAGTCTACAGCAACAAGACTAACTCACCAGTGAGAGAGAAGGCAAGAAGCAAGAAGCCTGGCACTCTCCTCTGCCTTGGCCTTTTATACGGGCTGTCATCACAAGGTAACACCCACATTTAAGGTGTGTCTTCTGGCTTCAGATGATCCAATCAAGAAGATCTCTTTCATTTCAGTTAATCTAGATCCAGTCAAGTTGACACCCAGGATTAGCCATCACAGTGTCCCTATTCCCTACTGACAATTTGGGTAACCTCTTCAGAGGGTAGTGTGATAAGAATAGGAGGTAGGAACTGGCTAGGCAGTTAGGGTAAAAGACCCCAAAGAAAAGTAGCCAGTTCTTGGCTAAAACTCACAATGTCTTTGGGCCTCTTTGCAACATATTCTGTTCCAAAGGTCAAAAATGTTGAAAATATTTGGGAGCTTTTATCTAATCCTTAAAAGATTTAGGGTTACCTCTTCAGAAGGGGGAATGTTAGAGCCAAATGCCCCATAAAAAATAAATAAATCAAAGAAGAAAGAAGAATACATTATGTTATCAGAAAAAATTGATGGGGAGATGTGGGAGTGCAGGCAGCTGCCCCTCCACTCTTCGGTGCTGGGTGCTGTCTCTGGGCGCCTCTCCTCTGCTCAAATGGGTGCCACCTGTGGCCGTTCTCCATTCACATGGTGCTGATCACTCGGGTGCCAACTACAATTGCACTGGCGTTGCCTTCTGGGCACTGTCCCTGATCGCACTGGCACTCCCCTTTGCTCCTCGCTGGCCGCAAGCTATGGTCGCTCTTCTGCTCACCCGACACTGGGCAGCTCTTCTGCTGGCCCATCGCTGCCTCAGATCATTGCTACTTCTGTCCAGTCCCGGACCCCAGGGCTGGTGAGGAGACTGTGTCAGAGGCGCCACATTCAGACACAGGAGACCAGGTTCGTTGACGCAGATCTGGTTTATTGTAGAAGGGTACAAGCTTATATAGGGGTGGGGGTCCAATCATGAAGTTACAACTCAGATCTTTGGCAGGGCTGTGTCCTATCATGATATCAGGAGCCAGACACCTCATTAGCATAATGGGTTTTAGGTTATTTAGGTTCCGGTTTCCTTATGGGGCCTGGTTTTCTGGGAACCACGTGACTCAGGCTGTCTAAGTGTTGCAATTTGGGATCTCAAGGGTGGTGATTAGGGAGTGGTGAGCTCTAGGCATCAGTCTCATGATCTGCCAATGGGAGCAAATGTCACAAGGCATTCCTTGTGGTGCCAGCAGTCTGGCTGTTGCCTCCGGCCTGCTATATGGCGGTCAGTAAGACTTTCACCCTAGGCTTAAGCCTGTCTCCCACGTGGGAGGATTTTGAGGGGAGGGCGTGAGCATGGATTTGATCAAAACACCTTATATTCATGTCTGAACTTCTAAATAAAGTATTTATTTAAAAAAATATATCACATATACAAATTGACTAACCTAGGTTTTGCTTTCATATATTTATTTGTATTATAATCTTATGTATGTTTTCACCATGCAGCAACAAATGGTCTCTGTCCTCAGGAATTTCAATATCTAGTAGGGATATGTCCTTATTATGGCAACCTATGCTTACATAGATAATGTTTGTATGTATACAGGTTTGTGATATATATGCTAGAATATGTACATGTGTATGTCAAATATAGTTACTGTACAAATTGCAAAAAAAGGAAAATATATCCTAATGTCTACTGAATTGTATAGCTTAAATGGGTAAACTGTATGGTGTGTGAACTATATGCCAATAAAGCTATTTTTTTTAACGGCCTGTTAAAAAAATCTCCATCTTCTACAGTTCAACAACCCTACCATATTCTCAATAGAAAGGCTATAGCTTATTGCACATAAATGTGTTGTTGTTTGATAACATAAACACAACTCAGTTTCTCTAACATCTGTCGTTTCAACCTTGTCTGTGATTTCCTACCTTCTGTTCTGGCTAGTCTGCTATGCAGTTCTCCAAAACCCAATAAGCAGGCTGGGTGCAGTGGCCCATGCCTGTAATCCCACATCGTGTTGTAAACATGGTTCCAGTTTTGATTCCGTCTAGCTGGTCTCCCTCACCTTTAAGAAGAGCCTGAATAAGATACATGTTTAGCTGAATTTCTTTGAGGGCCTGATCTTTCTGTAACTCTTCATTCTCCTTCAATCTGTTCATTTTAAGTTTAGCTTGCTGTGCAGTTCAGGGTGGATCCAAGAGGAGTTAGTGCAGAGTGGGGGGAACAAATATGACCAAAATACATTGTAGACATGTACGAAATTCTCAAATAACTAATAAAATATATTAAGTAAAGAAAAATATAACAGTCATTCCTTGTCTTTTCTCTGCTCAAAACCTTCCAGTGGCATCCCGTTTCTCGTGGAATAAAAGAAAAGCACTTTTTTCTTTTTTAAAAAAATTATTTATTTATTTATTATGTGTAGGAGCATTTTACCTGCATGTCTGTAAGTGCACTCATGTCATGCAGTGTCCATGGATGTCAGAAGAGGGCATTGGATCCTTTGGAACTGGAGTTACAGACAGTTGTTAGTTGCCATGTAAGTGTTAGGAATCGAACCTGGGTCCTCTGCAAAAGCAGCCAGTGCTCTTAATCACTGAGCCTTCTCTCCAGTTCCGAGAATAGCACTTTCATTGGCCAAGGGCCCCACACAGTCTGTCCCATGCATATATTCTGAGCTTAGCTACTCTTCGGAACTGACTGAGTCACAATTCCTTCTTGTTCTTCCTCAAACACAGCAAAATATGTACCCACCTCAGGGCCTTTGTAGATGCTATTCCCACTGCCTGCAACATTTCCCCTGGATATCCACAGGAAGCCTTCAGATAACCATGGGGGCCTTCTCTTCAGAGATCTGAATCTGCCCAGCCCACATACAAATGAGTGCCCCCCCTCAGTGCTTCACAGTCCCCTTCCTCTGCTCTGTATTTTTTGAGCAGACATCAACACCTGACATATTGTATGTTCCTTTGTTTATATACTTACAACTTACTTCTTCCTATAAAAATGTGAGTTCCACGACATCAGGAACTTTGTTTCTCTTATTTACTGTTGCACTCACTGGCATCAAGTATGACCACTGATGCAATAATTATTTGTTGATTAATGGAATGAATGTATGAAGTTGACAGCTCAGGATTACCGTTCACTGGGACATTCATCCCTGAAGCTCCAAGCTCCAGAGATATTTCACGCCAAGTGATTGGTCCTGTCTCCCTCTCAGGCCTTTGTTCCTTCATGGTGAACATTTTTGGTTCTACCCATAGTTCTCTAAAAAAATGGTATAATTGGTACATCTGAATTTCTTTATACCCTGATGTAGTCTGTCTGAGTTGAGGGACTTGGGCATTTAAGACAATTCAATTATTTCCTGACAATTTTCCCATCTTCCATGGGCTTTATCTCCATATAGCCACAAGAGTTCTACTTACCCATGTCTGAAGACCGGTCTCCCTGACTGACAGGTGGAAGTCTGGAGATTTGTGTGTAGTCAGAATGGATTTCAATCCTGGACCTATCAATTTCTTCACTTGTCAATACACCATGCCAGAGTCCTAGCCTTATGTGACCAATATGAGAAATGTCTAGCAACTATTTAGCACAGCACCTGGCACACAGTGGATATATAAATACCCACATTCCCTCATCCTTCTCTGTTCTGTGTCAGCTTCAAACCTTTGCTTTTGAATAGCAAATCTACTGTTCTGAGCTTGTTTGTGTGCCATTCAAAGTTTTAGCAAAGTTCTTCTTGTCTCTCCCCTGCCTGGGGGAGGCTTGCTGAGAGAGCATAAATGAAGTTTTCCAAGCACCTGTATATACAACGTCTGAAACTGCAATAAGAGAGATTTGGCAAGAGACTTAAAGGAAGTTCAAATGGTAAAAATAACTCACAAGCTTCAAGACAGTGTATTACATAGTCTGGATCACTTGTCATTGTGTTTAAAGACCAGGATGAATTAGGTGTGTAGATGATTTAAGACTGTACTCATTAGAAAGAGGTGGGACTCCAGTGTACTGTGATTTGAAAGAAGTGGTTGATAAAGAATCAGTGTGTCACCCACGGGGCAGTTTGGAGTGTGCGAATGCAATGAATGTAAAAGTGCTTCCTATAGAGTATGTATATGTTAATGTGAATAGCAGACAGGCAAAGACAGACAGCACATTCAAATGGGATGACAGAGGAGAGTTTCATGAAAGAGCTATTTGAAAGGTGTTAGAATGATTGAAGTAAATCAACCAGAAGTGTTAATCCAGCAGGGTGGGCAAGTCAAAGCTGAGAACTGTGACTACCTAGGCCCGAAGGTCCAAGGAGTTAGCTTTTCCTTCTCCAGGAAAGAGTAAATGATTTTTAGGCAAAGATTGCGTGAGATTCAGCTATGAGTCAGGTAAGGCCAGCGCGTGTGTGCGCGCGCGCACACACACACACACACACACACACACACACACGGCCTGGGAACAAAACACTCTTCCTTCCTAATCAATAACCCTTCTGTTTCCAGCCAGTGCTTTCCTTTGGCAGAACCCAGTGGTCATCAGGGTCAGTGCTGAACCCACAGAAGTCAGTCTTAGGGAGGGAGTCCAGGGCAAGGTGGAGAGGTGGAGGGGAGCTCTGAAGGAGCCATTGGGATAGCCAGCAAAGTTCACTGGTTATAAATGTGAACGTGAGGGGTTTTTCTAAAATCTTTTCTGTAATGTTTGAAAGCCCCCATGGTAGACATGTATCACTCTTTATTGTTATTAAAGTTTTATTTTATGTTTAATTATGTGCATATGTGCATGTCTATATGTGCGTATGTGAACACCTGTCAGTGCAGTTCCCATGGAAGTCCAGAAGAAGGCATTGGAGCCCCTGGAGCTGCGGCTATAGGCAGTTGTGAGCTACCTGATGTAGGTGCTGGGAACTCAACTTGGGTCCTCTGCAAGAGTAGTATGTACTCTTAACCACTAAGCCATCTCTCCAGCCCCAGCATGTATTACTCTTGTAAAATATTTTAATTTCAAGGTTTTTACGGTAGTTCTGGGATTATGACTTTTTCTTTTGTTTTGTTTTTCTTAGAAAATTCTACATTGTTCTTTAAAAATCTATTTTGGACTGTAAGATTTCATTTGTTTGAAGCCAGAGGATGCAAAATCAGTATTTGGTGATGGAAGAGATAATAGTGGTGACCTCTGGAAAGGGGTGGCTGTTGTCTGTAAAGTAGCCCAAGGGAAGTGCCTTGTATCTTGAACTTTCTTGTGCTTACACAGGCATTTATATTGGTCAGATTTCATTGAGCTATGCACTTAAGGCTTAGGTATTTTATTGTATGTAAAGTATATTTCTAGAAAAAGAACAAGAAAAAACAGTAAGGTTGTAAGGTTGTGTCTTTGAAAGTGCAGAGTTTGTATGCCGTCCTCTTAAGTGTTTAGTCTATCTGATGTAGAAGTCGATCACTTGTACATCAGCTCTGCATTGTCTGTGCTGCCTTCTCTTCCCAGCACTCAGTCTTTCAAGAGGCAAAGACAGGGGAGGGGTAGAGACTCTTCTTGGTGAAAGCTTCAGACAATTACCCTCAGTTGAAAATAAACATAATAAAACTATAGACGTCTAATTTTTGCAACTTAAGAGGGTTTCTCTGTAGCTATTCACTTCTAATCACTCTCACCTAATAAATGAATAGAATAGCTAATGTGATTAGACTAATTCTCTATTCATCAAGAATATTAAATGAATAGAATATTTTGCATTTCACTAGTCACACATCTTGAGTATTTACCTGATATTACAATCAGACATGTGTTGGATTTTTTCTCTCTACTTCTGGGCCATAGCTCATGGATAATTATAGTGTTTAATTAGACCCACACAGCACTTGGCTCTCCAGTGTGGATGGAAATTACAGGATGTAGACAGAACAAATCAAGGCTGTAAAGGGAAGTAGCCCTTTGCCATATTCCCATGGAAGCATTAGCAGAAGCACGGGCAGTGAGTGAATTTGAATAGAGAAAAAGTTGTTTGTCTTCCAGATTTTAAAAGTACAATTTTTTTGCAACACACCTAGTGGGCATGAAACAAAATAGTAGGACATGGAATCTATTTACAAAGTGGATTTTTACCCTTGGCTATTTTTAAAGATTTATTTAGACTTGTGTGCCTGGGTGAGTTTATGTGCACCACATGCATACAGGGGCCAATGGAGGCCAGAGGGTGTCAGTTCCCCTAGAATTGGAGTTACAGGCAGTTATGAGCCACCTGATGTGGGTGCTGGGAACTGAACCTGGATCCTCTGCAAAAGCAACACGTTCTCTCAACTGCTGAGCCATCTGCTTAGTGCCCCTCTCCCAGCCAACCACTCTTTACTGCCCCTTACATTTGATGGTCCTAGAACATTTATTTGGTGGGAAACTTCATTTAAACAAGGTGGAAAATACCCATCTTCTCAGTTCTTTGAGTTGACATCTAGAGACCTAGGCAACTGTTTTTGAGTCCTTAAGCTTTAAAAGGCAATAAGTTAATCTGTTCGCTAAATGACACATTTTTCAATTAAATATGGTAATATCAGAATAGGAAGGAAAGGGCTAAGATAATCTTGCAAGTCTCCTTAGAGCACGAGCAAACTCAACTCATACAACATCAAGTTAAGGACAGAAGAAAGCAAATGTGAGATGCCCTGTGGGATGCAGATGCTTGGTGTGAACAGCAGCATCACAGAGGGTGCAGTTTAAGGTGGAGTGAACAGGGGGGAGATGAGAAACAGCAGGAGAGCAGACCAGGTGGTATAGACTGCTGTGTTCTCTAAGAGAGTGAATCCCAGATGTCCAGGCTTGAGCTACTTTGCTGGACTTTAGGTATTGCTTTGGTGTGCCCAATTCTTCCTTTTTGAAATAAAACAGTACTTGTTTTGGATTTTATAGGAGCCCACAATTAAGAGACTTTTAAAAGAGACTATGAACTTTAAGTGTTTGGATTTTTAAAGAACTATGGGATTTTTTTTTAAGGTTGTACTGTCTTGTGATATTGTTAACATTGTATCTTGGGGACAAGAAATGGAAAGGTTGTGGTTTAACAGTGATGTGTTTGTGTGTCAAGTTGACAAGGGGTCAATTGTGATGGATAGGTTTAGTTGTCAACTTAACACATTTGGGTAGAGGGAGCCTCATTTGGGGAATTGCCTCCATTGGACTTGCTTCAGCTCCTGCCCTGAGTTCCTACCTCGGGTTCCCTCAGTTAAGAACTGTGACCCAGGAGATACAAGCCAAAAAAACCCTTTCCTCCCCAAGTTGGTATTGGTCAGAGTGTTTTGTCACAGCAGTTGAAAGCAAACTAGAACAGTAACCACTGGCATATTTTCCCCACACGAGTGGTCTTATATATTTATGCTTTGAAAGGACTACTCCAGCTGTTGTGCAGAGGGAAGAATGGAATGGGAGGGAGTGGGGATAAAGATGGAAATAAAAAAGGTAGTTAAGTGTCTACTGATGAAACCCAGGTAAGGTGCAATGGAGCCTTACTGGCAACGGAGGTCACTGTTGTCAGATACTTCACATTTCTTTCTCTGTGGTGCCAAGGATCAAACTCAGGGCCTTGTGCATGTCAGAGAAACATTCTACCACTGACTTACAACTCCAGCCCTTTACACATATTTTGAAGAAAGAGCCATATTTTGATGAATAAGCTCTGGGAGAAAAGAAAGAATGTATGAGAGAAAGGAATAACAGATGAACCTTGAAAGTAAATAGAATGGAGGAGTTGCCATTGCCTATGAAGATGAGGGTGTTGAGAAATCAACACTTGGGACACATTGTTTGACATTCTAATTAGGCATCAAGTAGAGATATTGAGGAAGAAGTTGGAATCCAGGGGAGACGTCTCTGATACCGAGACAAGTTAGGGACCATCTATGCACCCATGCCACTTCATACCCCGGGCTGAGATGAGATCACTAGAGCATCCTTCAGATGGTGGGAAGCAGTGTCATGAGAGACTCCAGCATTCAGAGATTGGGAGAGAAAAAGGAACCAGCACAGGGGCTCACAGAGGAGAGGGCAGAGTTGGAAGAGATCCAAGAAACATAACATCTAAGAAGACAAGCCAGAGGTATTTCAGGTGGGAAGGAGGAACCATACCTGGGAAGGAAAAAGAACTCTGTTCTCACTATATCCCCTGTAAATGGAGTGTGTTGTTGCTAAGTGTGGTAGACAGAATTCTGAGCTGGTCCTTAGACCTCCCATGGCCCCTGTATGCACGTTCTACAGAATCCTAGGGGCTGGAACCTGACGAATTTTGTTCCAGCAATTTGGTTACATTGTGAGATGTGCCACATTTGGTCTTAAGACAGGGGATTATCCTGATGGGTCTGACAGCAATGTGAACCCTTGAGAGAGTATTCTCCAGCTGGTTGAGGAAGAGGAAGTTGGGGGGACACAGTCCAGCTGTCCAGAAGAAACACTCATGTGAGAACTGCCACTCGGGCCCAGGGTGAGCAACTGTAGGCAGCCTCTGGGCACTGAGTCATCCCTGGCCAACAGCTGGCAAGAAAATGGACATTTTCCATGCAACACCTAGGCTTTTAACCCCAAGATACTGTATGATAATAAATTGATATTGTTTGTTTATCTGTGTGTGGGAATTCATGTGTGGAGGCCTGAGGACAGCTTACCGTAATTTCTCAGGCAACATCTACCCCCTGTCTCCGACTTGTTTTTTTAAAGACAGGAACTTGTCAGGCTGTATTGGTTGGCAATGAGTCCCCAAGAACCTGCCTGTCTCTGCCTCCGCAGTGCCGGTATTCCAAGTATGCACCACCACGCCTGGCTTTTAAAATGTGGCTTTGGGGGATCAAATCCAGGTCCTTGTGCTAGCAAGGCAGGCATTTCAGTGACTCCCCAGCCCCTAAGTTGATTTTGTTCTAAGATGCAAAATTTGTGATAATGTTTAATTTTGAAATAGAAAATTAACACCCCAAAGAAGATAGAGGTTGTAATAGTGACTGAGAGAGGAGGTGGCAGGGGGTGGGGGTGGGGGAGCGGAGCCTGTGTAGATAATTTCAGGGAACTATTAATCATAAAGCAAATAACTCATTGCAAAAAAGAAATTTAAGAAGGGAAGAAGTTTTTGCTGTGTTCATGAGGTTTTCTGAACAGAAGTTTGGCCAGCTTAGACATCAGGCTGCTCTAGAGCCTTGTTTGGACCCTCTGTTCCTTGCTGTTTAGTCTAGGAGTTGGGGATTTTTCCTCTAGCCATCGGCCTGGGCTGGTTTTTAGGGGCAGAGATCACAAGTTTGCTTGCATCGTGAGCTGCCTCTATAAATTCTTACTTTTTTTGGTGTGGCCTGTCTGTGATTCCTGACTTGGAGACCCAGTGACTCTGGTTCAGAGGAAAGCTCTGTGGTCCATGGCACAGCTCCTGGTTTTCTGGGCTGTTTGGAGCAAGAAAAGGAGATCTTGGGAGCCCAAGGACCTAGGCTTTGGTTTTTGCCTGTGTGTCTTTATCTGTGTGAATATAGGCTTTATAGGTCTTTTGGAATTCTTAAGAGATAGCACCAGCTATACTTTGGGAAAATAAATATCTGACTTATTCCTACCACAGAATAGTGATGATAATGTTTGAAACATGAAGTCATATAAAGCATTATTAATATTTTGGCTTTGACTATGAGCGCAATAGTTTATAGTTTATTTTAATTCCAAAGGTTCTACATTAAAATCTATTAATATCCTAGTCACATAGGGCCTACACTTAAATATCACAATGTTAGGATGTTTCTCCAAGTAATTGGAGACACAGAGAACTGGGGAATGAGATTGGTTGCCAGTGTAGATAACATTATCATAAAAGCAAAATTCCATTGCAGGGGATATTATTTCAGTATCATGCTTCAGTGCTAGCATGCAAGGAGTACTCTCTCAAGGCAATTATCTAAAACAAAAAGCCTCTACAAGACAGTGAATGGCCTTCTTTTAAGTGAAAGTATTTGGTTGTGAGCAGGTACCTGCAGGATTATACCTCTTTCGTCCTGCTATGAAATAAACATTAGCCTTTAGGGTTCCTTCATTTCCTTCTTCTAATCACACAAGGCCTGGACCATAGTTCACTTCCAAACCACCAGCAAAATCAAGTGATGATGAAAGACAAGGTGGAGATAGAGTCACTGTGTCCTTCACGGAGGAGGTGGAACGCTCACCTTTGACCTTTGAATTCTTTGAGGTGAGAATGCGCACAGCTGGTCTTTCTCTCCAGCTCCTGCAGACAGAAAGTGCTCATCCTAACATAACCCCAAGGTGTGTGTGGGTGTGTATACAACCAAATACAAAACACACAGAGATTCAGAGACATAAGAGAAAAGACTATGGGAGCACAATCTCATAGCTTTATTTTAAATGGAAGGACTGCACTTATGGAACACAGCACTGTTTACAGGATGGATACAGTTATTTGGTCTCTCAGGCACAACAAGAAATAACACAGTAAGGACTTTGATTTGTATGGCTGTTTAACACCAAGTTCATTCATTCCATGTATGTTAATTGAGCACTCGGGTTGCAGCAGGGAACGGTGTAGAGAAAACAGAATTGGGACTGGGTTGGTCATAGTGAACAGCACATCAGCCCAGCAGATGTCAACAAGAGACAAGTGAGGAGATAGTCCTGTGTCTAACTTCACTGGGAGCATAGGGGCAGTGAAACTCACAGGTGTGAGGTTGAGGGTCCTGATCTCTTGATAACAGACAAATCATGATCTCAGGGAGTGGTCTGAGGGAAAGGGTTCATTAATTCATGATTTATTCGCTCATTCATCTGGTATTTTTTTTTTAAATCTAGTATGTGGGAGGTATAATTCAAAGCTACTCAGTTCTCTGCCTAAGAGTGAACAAGGACAGAAAAAAAAAAACAAAAACAAAAACAACCAATAAAATTAACTAAGTTCAGTTAAGAGAAGTTGAAACTAAAGGGTGGTTTGCTTTTCTCCACCATCCAGGGGACTGACTTATTCCCATTGCCATTAAGAATAAAGGACATAGGCTGATTGTGGTGGCACACGGCTGTAATCCCAGCACTTGGGAAGCAAAGGCAGGTGGATCTCTGTGAGATCAAGGCCAGCCTGGTCTGCATAGCTAGTTCTAGGCCAGCTAGGACTACAGGGAGATCCTGTCTTAAAAACAAACAAGCAACAACAACAAAAGCAACAAAAAAGGACTTACCATTTCATAATAACCAAACCACATTGTAAGAGAAATGCTTTAAAAGCCCTGCCTGAGAGGGTCTCAAAATGCTGATCACCTGACCATCACACATCCCAGCACTTGAATCTGATAGTCCCTGCTGGTGGCCCTGCTTTCTCATGGTGTTCATTTTCCCCCTGTACTGAGGCTCTGCCATTTCTTCGAAATGGTCCACATTTTCCAAACTGCAATCTTACTGTCTCGGCTGCTCACATTGCAGACTGTCTCATTTCCTATTTCACTAGGAGTCTGGCAGCCAGTGGTGTGTATCTCAGCACAAGTCACATCAGACCTACATGTACAGGTATGCACATATGTGTTTCTATGTACATATACATGTGTATAAGCATATATGTGTATTGTGCACATGTGCATGTCTATATACACCCATGCATGACTACCTACACATAGTTATAAAGCCGCAGAGGTATGTCACAGCCTGGGTACTCTGGAAGCAAGTACTTTCTAATCTGCCATCAACTTCTTTCAACTTTATTTTAATTGTATGAGTGTTTTGGCTGCATATATGTAAGTGTACCCATGTCATGCAATGCCTATGAAGATCAGAAGAAGGCACTGGATCCCTTGGAACTAGTGTTGCATATGGTTGTTAGCTGCCACATGGATTCTGGGAGCAGAGCCCAGGTCCTCTGGAAGAGCAGTCAGTGCTCTTACCTATGGAGCCATTTCTCCAGCCCTTCTATCAACTTCTCATCCACTAGTCTCTACCCATCCTTGACCTTCTCTGGGCTGTCCTTCCACAGTGTGACCTTTCTGTTGACTGCTTTAGAACTTGCTACCCCTTTGCTCACAGTTATCCATTGCTGCATGTCAAACCCCTGCAAAACCAGACACTTTGAACACTGAATTCCATCACATTGTACAGTTTTGTCAGGATCCAGAAGGGCTCAGCTATCATCTGCTTTTCAGCCGTGGCTAGTCTCCACTCACATGCCTGGCTCTGTGTGGGAAGGCTGCAGGACTGTTCTCAGATGGGTTCTTCTCCATCTGCAAGTGTTATCAGGGCTTCTTGTATGTAATCTCTCCAGTAGGATCGCTGGGCTTATTTGACAACTCAGGATTCCTAGAGAATAGGTGCTCTTTTCATTTTTAGATTTATTTTATTCTTACTTTTTAATGTATATATGTATGCATGCATGTTCATGTGTGTGTATGCATATATGTGTGAATGTATATGCATGTCTTTTAATGTACATGTATGTGCATGTGCATATGGAGGCCAGAGGAAATCATCTGATGTAATCTTTAGGAATGTCACCAACCTCCTTTGAGACAGGGTCTCTCATAGGTTGGAAGCTCACCAATTAGCCTAGGCTGGTGAGCCCCAGGGGTCCTCCTGTATCCACCTCCCTAGTGCTGCGATTATAAGCCTGCACAGCCACACCTGGCACTTTTATGTGGGTTCCTCATGCTTACAAGTCAAGCCTTTTGCCTACTGAGCTACCTCCCTAGCTGAGACAAAATGCTATGCTTGGGAATAACACAGTGCCTTCTTCCTACCCTATGGATCAAAATAGCCAGAGGCAGCCCAGATTCAGGGAAGAGGAAATAGACTCCACTTTCAGGTGAGAGATACAATGAAGAATCTACTGCCACTTTAAATTTCTTATACTTCCTCATATCCAAGTTGGGAATTTCTTTTCCATGTGTACATGGAAAACTAACCAGATCCCAGATACTCTCTGCTGGGCTTGACTCCTCCCTTACTGGCACTGACACAGTGAGAGGACCACATTGCAGTGTGTCCTGGGTTGTGATGTGTAACATAGCATCTTCCACTCTGGTGTGGTAGACATGGAGAGCACCTTCTGCACCTATTTTAAAGGAAGGTCTTCCTCCTAGTGATGAAGAATGCAGATAACAGTTTCTACCTGTCAGCATCATCTAGATCTGTCTGTACTGCAGAGGTTTGTCTGCTAATACCAGACCTTTCCTGGGGAGCCACAGTCAGTCATCGAGTGAGGCAGGCAGCTCAAAGCCTATCCATTTGTGTCCAGGCATTTCTATCTGATGCAAAACATTATCCACTCATATTACTCCATAGCTCTCCAGTGGGTGATGGAGGCAGCCTGCACTGCAGTTTTCCTTCTTCCACTGCAAACAAGGTTTCTCTTCCCTTCTCACATGTGCTGCTCTCCAGTGAACATCTTACGTACCAAACTGTCTCAGCATTTGCTTCCAGAGTACTCGGGCTGTGAATACTTCTGCAGGTTGATAACTATATGTAGATAGCTATGCGTGTGTGTATGCACACACATGCATGTGCACACATATACATATATGACTTCCCATAGGGGTATTTACATAGAAGCACACATGTACATGCATGTGCATATACAAAACACACACATACCTTCACACCCATTCCAGTGTCAGGTGCCTCTGTTCCTGTCCAGTGCTGATGATTTCTACTTGGCACTGATTATTTCTGTCCCTACACCACTTCTCCTTAGCCTGCTGGTCAAAGCACCACCCCTCTTGAGGGGGAAATGAAGTGCTGAACCTTCCATCTGTTTGTTTCTAATGTGGACTATCAATAATATCTATCTTCTCCATCTTTCCACAGCCTTAGGGCCCGGCACAAAACAGAGTAAATCTGTTCCTTTTGCATTGAACTGGAGCTAGGGCGGATGAAAAGGGGGGATTTATGCCCAGCAGTGGCCTGTAGGATGGTCTAGTCTATTTATTTTCTCCTAGAAGAGTGTGGAAACTGCATAGAGGACATTGAGTCTTTGCCATAGCCGTTTTCACATATATTCCCGTTTTGCTAGTTATAGAAGTCGATACACTTCCATTTTTGCCTAAGTTCATTGATCTATTACTAGAGTTTTGCTCTGCTCTCTGTTTTGTTTTTCTATCACAGCTCCTTTTCCCAACAGTCATCATGTCATCTAGTATCTTTACTCTGTCCCTTGTCTTGCTTTGCATAGATCCAACATGGGACTCAGAGAATAGACCCTCTACTCCAGAGATCTCAGTCCCTTCCCTCCAATTCTCCTCTTCTCTTTGTTGCATGGCTAAATTTCTTTCAGCAGTCAGCCATGCACATTCTTCCCTCTCTCCTGCTATTCTTTTAACCTCCTGTACTCTTTCCTCTGTGTCAGCTTCTCTTCTGAAATCGACTGTCTACAAATGGTCATCAAACAGCTTTTCTTCAGTTTCATTATCTCGAACTGTTTCTGCGCTAAGAAACCATCAGCGTCACCCTCCTCCACCCTCTGCCAGGACATAGTGTTGAACTTCTCAGGGAGCTTGCACATTTCACTTGCAAGCTTATGAAGCAAGATGAAATCATAAGGGAAGGAATTCAGAGGGTGCAAATGAAGGAGATATTCATTGTAACGAGAGTCAACAGATTGTATCAAGGAGTGAAGAGAGCTGTAAAATGAAGGCCAATTGTACCATGACTGTAGGACAAATGCTCCCCAAGGGTGGTTGAAAACAAGTGTAATTGTCCATGAACTGGGACTGGAGAAGAAAAAAGCAGCTTGTTTGCTCTGGGTGTGGGGGGAAGTAGTTTGCGATCTATTGTATAATTAAGGGAAAGCTGTGTTTCTGTTTAGGTGGTGGGTGGAAAGAATGCTTGGGTAAGAGCTTGTGGCTCCATGGGAGTTTATTCACTAAACAGGGCAGAATTCCACAGTATACTGAAGAAGGCGCAAGTGGAGAAGATGGTGTGAGAGGCAGATAGGTACATGGGATTGACCGAATATAGGAGAAAGAAGGCAGGGCAGGTGGGGTCTGTGCCTTGGTGGGAGGTGTGGTACTAGGGTGGAAGGAAGGTTGTGTATGAAGCGGACTGAGGTCACCAACCTATTGTAATTATCAGGGATGTAGATTGTTACCTGGGCATTCTACCTTCACTGTGGGAATTTGAAGGACTGCTCTGTTGTGATGTATGGATGTCTGTCTATGTCTGCTTTTGCTTTGGCAATGTCTTCAAAGCTTCTGATAATCAAAGTGATAGGGTAGAAAGTAGACAAGGGAGGTTGTGAATGGGGACAAGTAGATGGGCTGATACTATACCTGCATAGTGGGTGTTTTTTTTTTTTTTTTTTTTGCCCTGAGAGCTTTATTATGTAGAAGACACATGTAAATATTGGTGGGAATGATAGGTCCATAAAACTGGTCCCCTTTATTTCATTAATGTTGCCTAGAATGGCTTTTGTCTGGTTACATAAGGCATTGTATTTACAGCTTTAGAAAGAGAATTTTGTACTCTTAAAAAGTCACTAGGGACAAGGGAAATTGCCGTTGCCACAGTTGCAGACCCGGGATCCCAGCTCCTGCCACGTGGTCGGAGACCTTCAAGCAGATCAGCAGCTTTGAACAAAGAATGTCCAGCTCATCTGAGAGCAGCACCCCACCAAGGTCCTAGTGATAACAGAACAATAAAAGGGTGAGAAGGTAGCTGCCCATCCTGGTTAAAACCAGGTTTCTCATACCTGACCATGTCAACACGAGTGAGCTCATCAAAATAATTAGAAAGTGCTTATAGCTCAACTCAAACCAAGCTTTCTTCCTCCTGTGAATGGACACAGCATGGTGAGCATGGGGTCTGCACCCATCTGCAAGGTGTATATAAGTGAGAAAGATGAAGACAGTTTCCTGTACATGGTGTATGCTTCCCAGGAGATATTCATAGTGAACTTGGCTGTGTAAGACTCAACAATATTTAAAGTTTTTTATACCCTTACCAAAGAGTCAAAAGGGACATCAGCTGCGGCTGGTCAGTTCTCTTAGATCCGAACATAGGTGTCCACCTAGGGTGTTAAGAATTGTCTGTATGTCACCCAAAAAATTGAGCTCCATATGAATGCATTCAGCTTTTGAAAATGATCATTTAACTTAAGCTATCTTGTCTCAAATTTTAGAAGTTTAAAAATAAAACACTTTCCATCTTAAAAAACAGTCATTGGGGGACTGGAGAGATGACTCAGCAGTTAAGAGTACTTGCTTTTGTAGAAGTTCAGGTTCCAGCACCCATACAACTGCCTATGACTCCAACCCCAGGGGATCTGAGGATCTGATGCCCTCTTATGGCCTGTTTGGGCACCTGCACACACATGTGCACATACATTCACACACACACACACACACACAAATAAAACATCTTTAAAAAGGAAATATGTATTATATATACAGTGAAAAATATATCATTAGGGAAAAGAAACCTCTTTCATATTTGAAGTCGACAGCTGTGTTTCTATCCTACAATAGAATGATGACAGAGCTAAGAATCAATATTCTTTTTTCCACTCTATTTGGGATTTTGGTGATGTTTGGCCTTATGACTTCTAAGGATTCTTGCAATTAGAGACCATAGTGTATAACTATATAACTGTATATAATTTACAGTCCCATTTAGCCCCTTTGAGGGGCTAAACCCCTTTGAGTTTATTCAACTTATCTGTAAATAAAAAACAAAAACCAGGAGGGGGAAGGGAAAGAGGTAATTGATTCCACAGACTTATTCCCAAGTTAATGAGACAATATATACAGCATTCTTAGCACATTCCTGGGTCGGAAGGAGTTCTCAATAATCAGTGTGCTGTTTTGCTCTTCTTCCCCAGCCTGTACTTTAAGCTGTGACACTCTATACATTTGGGGGGAAACACAAAACTATCTTACTGTGTTGGTTGATGTGCTGATGCATCCACCTGGCAGCATGTCCTTCCTGCTGTGGCCTATAAAGTCAGATCTGAATGTTCTGGAAAGAGAAAGCTGCTCAGGAAAAAAAAAAAACAAGGGTTATGTTTCTCCATACTTACATAGGTGAAAGCTAGAAGAGGAGGAAAGTTTTGCCAAGTCTCCACTGTGCCTGGAAAGTTCTGAACCTGAAACTTCTGGCAGCCCTGCAGCACACATCTGCCTTTATCCATCCTGGGTGGGGTGTACATTGAGAAGGCCTTGTCTCTTTCCCCAGGTCTTCACCTTTGTGTATTCCCTTTAGGAAGAATGCAGAAGGCCTTTGTTTCCAGCATTTGCCACTTCCTGGGGAAGACAAGCTGGGAGTAACTCTGACAGTGTAAACTCTTTAAAACATTTCAAAATAGTTTCCCCTTTTATAATGAATCTTGTATGTAATGGTTAAACTTTCTTGTTAGCTTGATTAGGTTTAGAATCACTTACCAGACATGCCTCTGGGTGTATCTTTGAGGGCGACCCAGAGAGCTTTAACTGAGGAAGGAAAACACACCCTGAATGTGGACAGCGCTATCCAATGGGCTGGAATCCCAGACTGAAAAAAAGAAAGAAAGAAAAAAAAGGGGGTCGGGGGAGAAGCCAGCTGAGCACCAGAGTTCATCTCAGTCTGGTTCCTATCTTTGGACACAATGTGACTAGCCACCTCACGCTTCTGCCACCATGACTTCCCCATCATGATGAGCTGAATCCCCTGACTGGAGCCCAGACAACCCCTTCCTTTCCTAAGCTGCTTGGGTCAGGTGTTTTGTCACAGCAACAAGAGAAGTGACTAATACCCTGTATGTGCTTTGATTCTCTCAGAAACCTTAGGCAAAACCTGTCAGAATGAACTGAGTAGTGAGGGAGGGACAGAGCCAAGCTTCCTCATTTCTTTCCTTTCTACTTTCAGGCTGCAAAGGAATGGCTTATTCCTTGAAAAGTACATAGACCTTGTGAGATGCGTACTCAGGTTTTTGCACTATGAATTGCTACAATAAAATGCAGACTCCAGAAAAAGAAAATCTTCCACATACTTGAATAAAAAAAACAGAGTAAGAAGCCAGTGATCTGACATCCTTTCACTTCACCAGTACATGACTTACTTAGAAACTAGCACTGTCTTATTTTGTTTCTATCACGGAATGTTTCTGTTTTAGATCCTTGAGATAGTTATTGCACGTCAGGAAAATAAAGTTATAGAGTACATGCATGGGACTGGAGAGGTGGCGCAGTGGTTAAGAGCACTGGCTGGTGGTACAGAGGACCTGGGTTCAGTTCCCAGCACCCGCATGGAAGCTAACAACTGTCCATAACTCCAGTTCCAGGGAATTTGATACTCTCTTCTGACCTCCCTGGGCATTGTATGACACGGAGGTACTTACAGACATGCAGGAAATACACTCATTACACTCATATACATAAAATATAAATAAATAAATAGGGGCTGAGAGATGGCTCAGCAGTTAAGAGCACTGACTGCTCTTGCAGAGGACCTGGGTTTGATTCCCGGCACCAACATGGTGACTAACAACCAACTGTAACTCCAGTTCTGGGGGAATCCAACACCATCTTCTGACCTCCATGGGCATTGTACAACACGGGTGCACTTACACACATTCAAGCAATATATTCATACACATAAAATAAAAATAATAAAATATTTAAAAAAATAAAATATTTAAAAAGAGCACTGGTTGCTAGCACAGAGGGCCTGGATTTGGTTCCCAGCAATCCACAGGCAGCTAACAAGAGACCATAATTCCACTTCTGGGAATTATGACCCTCTTCTGACCTTCACAGGCATTGCATATATGTGGCACACTTACATATATTTAGGTGAAACACCCATCCACATAAAAAAAAAATTATCATTTCCTTCTGGTACTGATATCAGCATGGACATTTTTCAAAGGATAGCACCTTGATTCTAGTGATAACTGTATGTTTTGATGGAAGATGGCTTTGCTAGAGGAAGTAGGAAGATCCAAACTTCAACAAAGTGGACTTATTTTACAGTTTGAATTGAATAGCTCATCTCCAATTCCTACCACATCATCTGTTGCCTGCTGTATTGTCCTAATGAGAAGCAGGTTTTGCCTTATACCTTATACCCACTGTGATGCCCCGTGTTCTTCTTTCAAGGGAAGAATTCGGAGAAATCTCACCTCTTCTCCTGCTGCTTTAAGTTTAGAGCCCTAAGGAATTAGACATTAGCAAGTTCCAAGTTGCAAAGTATGATGGTTTATATTGAATGCCAACTTGATAGGATCTAAAACTACCTTGGAACTAAAACCTCTGGGCATTACTATGAAGAATTTTTCTAGATGAGGTTAAATTCAGTGGAAAGAGCCAACCCAAACTTCCAGACTAAATAAAGAAGAGTTAGTGAGCTGAACACCACCATTCCTGGCTCTCTGCTTCCTGACTGCACAGGCAATGTGGCAAGAAGCCTTACACTCCTGCCACCAGGCCTTCCCTGCCGTGATGGACTGTAACATTCAGGTGTGAGTGGAAATCAATCTTCCCTTCCTTAAGCTGCTTTTGTCAAGCATTTCTCTCCGCAACCACAGCTGGTATGGGCAGCTTGCAGGCTTTTGAAATGACCACAGGATGATGTTGTCATATACAAAGATCACACCAGAGAACTGCACAATTGGGTCACACACACACGCACACACACACACACACACACACACACACACCATATAATGTCTTAAGGAAGTTTATGATTTTGTGTTGGGCAGCATTCTTGGCTATCCCGGGATATGTGAGGCCTTAAGGCTGTGAGTGAGACACGTCTATCAGATGTGTGGATGTTCCTGTATTGCCTTGACTGTGGGTTCGTTTGTGAGCTTGGTGAATGGGTGATCCCACAGGGGCCATGCCAGCACTTGGAGAATGAACTTTGGTTTCTTTTTGCAGGCTCTACTTCCAGAACAGGTGCCTTGGTTCCGGGCCTCTGTTCGGAAGCACCAACCAGTTCACTCCCATGTCTCACTGATGCTCCCCAGAAGACATGTGGTGGGAGTAGTTCTGGGCCAACCCTGAGGAAGAGGTAGTGTGCAAAATGGTTGGCTATTGTCCCGGAATTCTTTTGCTTAGCACAGCCAAGCAAATTCTCCTTCCTCTATGGCTGTTGCAAAGGGGTGGGGGCGGAAGAGTAGGTCATGAATATTTAATCGGGGCAGAGCAGGAGCACATTATTTGGATAAACTACTTAATAGCAGTGCTGCCCCCTCCTCAGATTGGGCCTAGAGGCTGCCTCACCAGCCCAGCTCCAGACCGTGTGCTTTAATCTTTAATCGGCTCTTCTTGGTTTCCTTTGAGGGGGGGATGGAAGAAGGCTCCTGTCTCTCCATCAAACTGCATCTCTAATTTAAACAGCTGTTAATAAGGGTTAAATCTGCAGGCTGAGCTGGTCCTTCACTTGTTACTTGCAAAGGGGGGAAAATCAATGGAGCAGGAAGCCAGAGGGGCGTCCATTTTGAAAAGGCGTAATGAATTACGATTCCTTAGTAAAGCTGGCAACCTCCAGTCTAGCTCCCACAGCCTGCCTTTCACATATCCAAGCCCTCTGTGACACATCAAATTTAATGAGACTGCACAGATCTCAAATAAGGAAGGGGAGCGTGGCTGCTGCTGCCGCCCCCAGAGCACTTTATTAAGGAGGATCAGAGAAAACTTGCTGGCTTTAAAAAGAGTCCTTAAAGGCAAAGGATATTTTGGCGGGAGTGGAGGGAGGTCCCTGATTGCCACGTTTCAGGTCCCCTCTGGAGCATTTTAACAACCCAATTCAATGTGAGCTTTGGGATCTCGGCATTAGAAAACAGGTCCTCAAACCTCAGGACCACTGCAAACCAGGAGTGTGGTAGGTAATTAGGAAGGGTTTGGATTTAAGCTACCCCACTCTCCAACCCAAGGCCATCCAGAAAGAAGCTCTGTGGCGTCTTTGATGTGATGAATCATCCTGCTAACCATATTTTCCAATCAATAAATAAATCACTTATTTGGCAAGTAGGCTGTACTTACTTGGGCAGTGGAGGAGACATCTTGAAGTGGGGGAGAATCCAGTGTGTTCCTACAGATTTAGGAGACAGAGCATTGTCTGAACACCAAGAGACTTGAAGTCTTCTATTTGTTGCTAATTCACGAAGCTTCTGTAATAAAATACCGTCATGCCGATCTTCAACTGATTTGTTCACAGTACAAGAGAAGGTGAATCTATGATTCTAGTTGAGATTTAGAGCTCTCAGAAAACAAAAGAGATGATGCTGATGGTGCCAAGCCAAGAAAACTCATGCTGGGCAAGCATGTACATCTCCAGAGAAAAGTCCTTTTCTAACTCTCACAGAAAAAGTTTTCCCGGCATCCAGAGTCCCAGATACTACATTCCAAATCCTCTTTTTTCTTTTCCTAATCTTTATCAAGATTTTTTTTTCTTAATCCATGTGTCAGGCAAAACCAAAATGAAACAAAAGTGTAGTAGATCTTCACAGCACTATTGTCACATGTCAGGCATGGGGACTTGGTGGTTGTGATCCTTATGTTGGGAAACTTGGTAGATAAGAGCCCAGACTTGGGCCAGGTCATCATGGATTTAGATCAATACTTTGCCATGTCTAGCTGTGTAACCTTGTTCAAGATAATTAACTAGCAGTATCTGGTATATAATGGGGGCTGTATTAATACACATGCTAAGATCCCACTGAAACACTGACACTTCTCTGAGGTCAATATGGTTATCATCATTTTATAGCTAGGGACCCACAACTCAGCAATGTGCTGGAGGTTACCTTACTGATGAGAAGCAGAACTGGGCATCCAAACCAGCCCTCAGGATTTTCATGCTTCAATTTTGATCTTTTCACAAGTCTTCTTTGGGGTTTCTTTGGAGCTCTTTGCTGCTCTTGCAGAAGACAGGCATTTAGGTCCCAGCACCCATACCAAATAGCTCACAGACATCTGTAGCTCCAGTTCTAAGGGTTCTGATGCCCTCTCTGGTCTCTGCTGGCACCTGCACACGTGTGTGCACATATACACATACACATAATAATAAGGAGTTAATCTAATAACTAACCAATAAAAGTCTTTAGTGAAAGTAAAACCAACCCCTGTTGAGGTGGGAACTTTTATTCTGTCTTCCTCTATCCTAGAGCTCTTGGCTTCTCGCTACTTGACCTGCCTGGCCTCTCCTTTTAGTCTATACTTGTTAGGTTTGCATTAAAGTTCCTGGTTCAGTTTCATTCCCTGTTTGTATGGTCTTCCCTTCAAGATCATTACATCTTTTCCTTGAGATTCCATTTTGAGAACTGCTTCAGTTATCTCCCTCCGTCCATTGATTGGGTAAGGCAGGAAGCCTTGGGGGCAAGTCCAACACTTCTAATTGTGAATGAAAAGGAACCAAGCTATCGGGTAGATTCAGATCACTTTGCCTCCCAAAAGCTGACTCTCTGCAGGACAGAGATTAAGAAAAAAGAAGAGACAGCTGAAAGGCAGGATGGTAAAGATTCTCTGTGGATATGTAGGAAAGGACTGTAGAGGATGGGGGGGGGGTGAAGCAAGCAAATACAGTGTTTTAACACTGTGACCTTATTAGGAGAATGCTTTGGAGGAGAGCAGTAAAATTATACTCTTAGGTCTTTGCAGACAGTATTTTATTTTCTTCCCTTCAGGGAATTAACATGGGTTGTTCATCTCATAAAGTTCCAGAAAGTCATGTCAAAGTGGTGAAGTCAGAGCTTTGGTTCATCCAACTTCTCTGGCTCCATCTATTTGCTCACAGTCTGTTTTCATCTTAGGTAGACAGAGGGGAGACAACTTATGAGCAGACTTTGTAACTTACTGATTTAAAAATCAGGTTTTCTTGGTATCTTATGGTGCTGCATTGTGCCTCTGTCACATCTGCCTGTTTGTCGTGAAGCTTCCAATGTGTTCGTACTCTTTCTCTCTTGTGCTGTCTCTTCTGGCTCATGCTGCATGCCATGGCTACTTCACTGCCAACTTGACTGGATTTAGAAGCACCATAAAAATACACCTCTGTGTATGTTTATGAGGGTGTTTCCAGAAAAGCTTGACAAAAGACCTACCCTAAATGTGGACAGCACCACCCCATGAGCTGAGATTCCTAACTGACAAAAAAGAGAAATTAAGCTATAAACCAAAATTCTTTTCTCTTTGTTTCCTGACTGGGGATGCAGTGTGATCAGCTGCCTCATGTTCTTGCCACCATGTGTTTCCTGCGATGGTTGACTGTATCTCTTCAAACTGTGAGCCAGAATAAACCTTTCCACACTTAAGTTGCTTTTTGTCAGGTGTTTGGTCACAGTAGTGAGGAAAATAACTAATACACTGTCATACATAGTAACAGGAACTACGCACCTTGACTATTTGTTTAGAAGAGCCTTTCTTGACATAACTGAGTATTCCCAGAGAGGCCCTTCATCAGTTAACTGCTCTTTCTGGTCTCAGCATTCAGCTCAGACAGTCAGTATGACTTCCAATAGATGGAACTAGATTTAGTCAGCTTGGGACTAAAAAACTCTGTATTAGGGGTAAGACCAAATAAATTGATTAAAGCAGATTGCAGCAAGAGCTCTCACCTGATATAAAGAGCCAGGTGCAGAGCTGCTTCTGAGATGGAGCTAGAAATACAAGGCCAGAAATCTGAGAAGCCGTTCAGAAATACCACAGTAACTACTGGCAAACCTGCACAACATAGAGTTCACAACAGTTATGCCACCACTCAACCCCAGAGCATCTGAGAATGGCTTGACCTTGGGTTTTCTTTGGTCATCTTGTTCTGATCAATAAAATGGAAGGTGGAAATCAACTTTAAGGATACAGATAGGTAAATGGCACTGAAATCTAGGTTTCTAGGCATAACCACTAACATAGAACCAACGTATTGTATCCTAGAAAAAAATTAGCAGCCAGCATTTGCTCATCTTGGTACTATACACATCCACATGTCTCATTTCTCACATGGAGAGGTACATGGTTTGAGCCACAGAAAGCCATTCTTCTGAGCTGATAGGATGATGAATGTGTGTGTTTCTCATTCATACTAGTAGCTGTGGGTCCAGCCATGGCACTGAGATCTGAAATGAGACACCACAAACTTCACTGCTAGTTCTGGCAGAATCATCGTCACTGTCTAAGCTGAGGATGGTTTGTGGGTTTCCAGAGACAGCAGATTTGAAAGGAATCATAATGTAACAACTTACTTTGATTTTTTTCTTGATCTTTGGTTTAAAATCTTCCTCTTGGGAGGTAAGCATTCCCTGGTACTAATCAGGTGTCCATTCTGTGCAGAACTGAGGATATATGCCATGTGGCAGACAGAAGTTTAGGGAAGACATGTTCTATTTTGAGGAACTAGAAAACATAGATGCTCTACTGCAAAGGTAGGTGGTATGGTACTCACTCTGCAGGGTTATTGGGAGGATGGTTGTGTTAAACCTGTTAGTAAAGTGCTTGACACACAGCAAGCACTCAGCAAATGCAATCAGATCACCAACAAGAGTGTGCATAAAGGACAGCTGTGACAAACTAGTTGCAGACTAACTCCATGAACTACATGAAAAGCCATGGAAATCGACAAAAAATCAGCAAGGAGTTCATCAGCAAAGATAACGACAATAGCAACAATGCCAAAAAACAAAGAAAAAAGTAAAACCAGACACAAATTAATTCTATGTTTTCTCAGCTGGTTGATTTTATTTGAAAAATATTTATATATCAAATTGTAGTTGCTACTTCGCTTATAAATAATCAATGCAGTGTCTTGAGGGAGACATAGCCCATGCAAACAGCTGGGATGGATGAGCAAGTGTTTTCTGCTCGGAGGCTCTTTACTAATATTGTGACTCTTGGAAGTCACCATTGGGCTCTCTAGGAGGCAAACCCAGAATGGTTAAAGGTAGAGAGAAAGCTATATCCAAATTTAAAAAAATTAACACCAGTGTTAGCTGGCAGTCAACGAAAGAACTTGGCCGTGGTACACACAACCAGGAGAAGAAGGTTGCCAGAAGGACATTTATAAGGGCACCAGGGGACGACTGGGCAGTGAGCCCTTGTTACTACTGAAGGGTAAGACTTAAAGACTGTGCTTGATGCCAAAGTCTGGGACAACTCTAGAGAGGAGGATTCCATTGTAACTTTCTGCAGATACTTCAGCACATAGAGTTGAAAAGACTGGGGAGAGAATTCTGCTTTCTGGGCAGAGTCGCCAAACCATTTCCTATGGAACCTCTCCAAATCCCACCACCCCATGTTGGCGCCATCTTGGTGATGCCATGTCCCTGAACAGGTTCCAGGGGCTCCTCATTGCCTTCACATTCCTCCTGAAAAGGTGAAATAAAGATAGGGGCTTGGACTGTAGCTCAGTGGTAGAGTACTTGCCTAGCATGGGAAGGCCCCGAGTTCAATCCCCAGCACCAGGAGAAAGAATGAAAGAGCAAATTATTGGGAAATAGGGGAAAGAAGGGGGGGAGTAGAGAGACAAGGAGTAAGGGATTTCTACCAGTAATAAGGCATTTGAGTGACATGAAGCAGAAACCAGGGAAAGGAAAGTTGAAGGTTAACAGTCTAAAGAGAAAATGTAAACCATCAGAATGTATATTGCCAAGAAGTTAAGACTACTGAAAAGCCAAGGACACTTGGCTGGGTGTCTGCTGGAGAGAAGCAGTGTTAACTGCAGGCATTTCAACCTGCAGCTCTGCAACTCCCGGTGAACTTCCAACTAAATCAGTGAAAACTAGCTGCGTTGCAGATCTGTGCTGTATGTTAGACAATCCTCAGGCTCTGCCCTTCCTCCCCTTCCCCTGGGTACCCCCTGACCCTTCTCCAGCAGGGCAGGGAAGGAATGTAGGTAGAATCCGCCAAGGCTGGGGCTCTTCCAGGGGTAACAGAACTCACAGCTGTGCAGGAAAGGGCCCTCAAGAGCAGCTTAGAGAGACAAAGGGTTTGCAAGGCAGGGAAATATTAACCATGTTGTTTCTGGGTTTGGGACCTGACCCTCAAACTTGGAACTGTTTTGTTATTTTCCCTTGGGTTTCGTCTCCTGTCTTACGTTTTTCACTTCCTCCTTTTAGTTTGGTATGTTCTGCCCTGTGCTTCTCCACAGGTGGGGGGTGTGAGGAGAAGGGAAGGAAAGCAACTGGAGCCTGAGGAATAACTTGAGGATGGAGGAAGAAAATTCCAGATTTGAAAAGGGCTTTGGTGGGATTCAGCGTCCAGGGCTTTGTGACTTTGCTTGAGAAGATCTTTTGTTCCCTCATATTTGGGTTTCCCTTTTGAAGAGATGAATCTGAGAGGGAACAGTTTCGAAGAAGGTGTTCTACAAAAACAAACAAACAAACAAACAAAAAAATCCAAACAACAACAACAACAACAAAAGAGGGATGTTTCCTGATCCTTATATAATCTGCAAAAAGATTGTACCATGAGAGAAAGACAGCTTAGTCAGTAAAGCTATTGCCATTTGAGCATGGGGACCTGAGTTCAGATCCTCAACACCCATGTAAAAAAGCCAGGTATGGTGATAGTGCATACCTGTAATCCCAGCACCGAGGAGGTGCAGACAGCAGATCCCTGGGGCTGGCTGGATCCCAGTTCATGTGTTCCAGGTTCAGTGAGAGGCCCTGTTTCAAAAAACAAGGTGAAGAGTAACTGGGAAAGATATTAGATATCAACCTCTGGCCTATACACACACACATACACCCCTACATGCATACATATGTAAATGTATATGTGTACACAACCGAAAGAGAGAGGAGAGAGAGAGAGAGAGAGAGAGAGAGAGAGAGAGAGAGAGAGAGAATGAGAAATAAGAGTGGTGGCCCATCCCTGTAATCTCAGCAGTCAGTCAGTCCAAGAGGTGGAAGCAGGCAGATCAAGAGTTCAAGCTCTTCCTTGGCTATATACTGAGTTTGAGAACAGCCTGGGCTACACGGAGCCATGTCTCAACAAAACAAAACAAAGAAAGCAAATGGTAGGAAGTGAGGGTGGTGGGGGCAAGGGGGTAGATTCCAAAAGGGAAGTAAGGAAGAAGGAAAAAGAGGAATGGAAATACGGGAAGGTCTTGGGAGAGTAAGTACATGAAGAAAAAAGATGTACAAAGAACTCAGAAAGTAAATGCACTTTCTTTTTTTTTTCAAATTGCCCATCACCATCTGCTGGAATCATTGAGCCCAGAACAGACAGTTTAAAACAGACATAAACGGAACTTGCAAAAACAGACACGATCCGAGCCTAGTAGCCCTGTAAACATTTGAAAACACAGCAGCCATCTCTTGCCTTCTCTGTGCAGAGAGCTTCCTCTGGCCTGTGAGCTTTGCACTCAAAGCAAGAAGTCAGTAGTTGTACTGTAAGTCAGTAAGATGAAAGTAACAGCCTCTGACTTAAGTGAAAGTAGGATCCAGTGTGGACCATGGTTTGCACAGTGACCTTTAAGTGGGTTATTTTCTTGAGCTCAGTCCAATTTACCTCATCAAAGCTTGAAACTCAACTCCCAAGCTATTTCTATGAGGAAAAGACCCTTAAGCCCTTTTCTCTTACATGGTCTAGAGCTATGTACTTGGTATATGCATGGTTGATATGGGAAAGTCCAAGACAGGCTTTAGGTATGCTCACATATGACTAAAAGTACCCTGGATTGTTTCCTCTCTAAACTCCTGAACGTGCACATAGATACACCATGCAAACATAAAAGAACATTCCCTATAAAATGGCTGGAGAGCCCCAGGGAAAGTGCTTTCACAGTATTCTAACTGTTGAGCAATACTGTATGGATAAAAGATAGAAGAAAGAAAGAAACAGAGGGAGAAAAAAAGAAATTTCCAGTCATGGAGTGAGTACTGACCATGTGGGCTGGGATGGGCCAGGCGCCCTTTTATAGTTAATATTACAATTCATTTAGTTTAATCCTTGTTTTTAGAATAGCATTTCAACATTCTGTGCAATTGAGACAATCCCTTCTGGTAAAGTGTCTTAAAGAGAGGCCATTTCTATTTGAAAAGCCAGCTGTGAGGAGCTGGAAGGCACACAGCTGCAGACAGCTGGGGGGCTGGTACTGTAACGGGATCCTGGGAGAGGTGAACTCCAGTCTGCAGGCCCCCAGGCTGCCTGTGAGGCTTGTCAGCATGGAGGTTCAGCTTCTGCACCTGCTTGGCCAGGCTTTCCTCTGTCTTCTTATTTATCAATGGGATTTACCAACAGATAGAGCTAGAAAGAACCAAATACTTGAGGACCAAAACATACTTACCAACATTTAATAATCCACACAAACACATGCATAGACTACACAACACACACACAGACACACATACACATACACACATACAAAGACACAGATGCACACAGACACAGAGAAAGAGACACACACACATTATACACACACAGATACACATACACACAGACACAGGCATGTAGCTACAGATACCACACACACACACACACACACACACACACACACACAACTGTAAGGAATCTGACTCTCTCTTCTGGCTCTGAGGGCACAGCACACACATGGTGTGCCACAGATACACATACACACAGACACATGCACATAGATAGACACCCCCCTGCACACACACAAGTCCCCTGGACTCCTTTTGATTCATATACTGTCTCTTCAGTAGATACCACTTCCAAGTTCAGCAGGAAATTATTAAAATGCTTTGAAGACAAAGTAGTTGGTAAGAAAGTATTCGACAGGCTAAAGGTAGCCCTCTCCCCATTGCTAGTAAAATATTTGCCCCAGGTACCCCGAACCCCTCATACGGGTTTTGCTAGAGAAAAACAGTATTTTGAGCTCTGGAAATATGCAGTGATTTTCCTTCATGAGAACCCTCTCATCATCACTCTAAACAACAACACGAACAGCTATGTGGCTTAAGAGCTCAGGCCACAGACCAGAAATACAATTGGGAGTTAGGGGCTTGAGGGACCAGCAGGAAGTAAAGTCTGTAAGGTGGGAGAAACACAGAAAGACTCAGGTTGTGAGAGAATGACCAAGTGTAAGAGCAAGTCGTCATGGAAGCGGGCCATAGGAATTGTTCTCAGTCCAATCCTGCTTTCTGTCTTTTGTGTCAAGAGAAATGACCTACTACCTAGAAAGCAGGTAATACTAACTAATGTTTTGTATTTGCTTGATGCTTTGCGGTTTATAAAACCTTGTTGCATAAATCATTTCGTTTGAACTTTACAAGATGTATTAGTTATATACTTTTTGCTGTGACAAAATGCCAGACAGAAGCAACTTAAGGGACGTTCATTAGGCTCAAAGTTTCAAGGTTTGTAGTGAGTCATGGAGGGGAAGGGAAAATGGAGTGATTCAGTCTGTGGTCATGAGAGCATGCACTGGTGGACTGTTCACATGGTATGGATCAGGAAGCAGGCATAAAAACTAGGCTAGAACCAAAGTGAGGGGAGTGTAACCTTCAAAAGCCACCCCCTGGTAACCTCCTCACACCAGCCAGACCTCACCTCTTAAAGGCCCTACAGCTTTTAAACTAGTAACTGAGCATTCAAAACATAAACCTGTGGGAGATATTTCAAATTTAAACCATAAAACAAAGTAGGCAGAATACAAGCATGTTTTTTTCTACTTACTAGATGTTGAAGAACAGACTAAGAGAATAAGAGGGTTAGCCACAGACTGACAGCCAGAGGCAGACCCAGAATTAATGTTCAGTTTGCTTTCTGTCACCTTGCTTACAGGAACTCCAAAACTGTGTTAAGGGGCTGGAGAGATTGCTCAGTGGTTAAGAACACTTGTTCCTCTTGCAAAGAACCCAGGTTTGGTTCTTAGCACCCACATGGCAGCTAACAACTGTCTATAACTCCAGTTCCAGGGGATTTAACAGCCTCTTCTGGCCTCTGCAGGCATTGCATGATGTGGGTGCACTTACGTACGTGCAGGCAAAACACATATAAAATAAAAATAATAAATAAAATATTTAAAATCTGTGTTGAGAGAGACTTGTAGCACAAGATAATTGAGGAATTAGTAAGAGAACCAGCAGCTGGTTAAGGGACCCCGTTTAGACACAAGGGAGAAGCACCACTCTACAGGACGAGAACTTAGGAAGAAATTAGAAAGCCTTACAGAAATTTAGCCTGAGGCAATGTTCTTTCATTTTCATGAAGTACAATCCACAGACTATATGTAGTCACTTTGACACGGATGTTCAGAACAGTCTAGTCATTGTAATTTTTTGTTTTTACTTTAAAATATCTTTAGCAGACCTAAAAGTAACATTAATTCTTCAATGTCACCAACTACTCAATTGGTGTTTAAATGATTTAGAAATCACATTGTAGGGCTAGAGCGATAGCTCAGCAGTTAAGAGCACTGACTGCTCTTGCAGAAGACCCGAGTTCAAATCTCAGCACCCACATGTTGGCTAACAACCATCCTTAACTCCCATTCCAGGGGATCCAACACCCTCTTCTGTCCTTCTAGAGCACTGTACAACACAGGTGCACTTACATACATGCAGGCAATATACTCATACACATAAACTGAAATAGATAAAATTTAAAAATCACATTGTATAATTGGTTTGCTCAAAACAGGATCTGAACATTCGGTTGGAATGACCCTCAAATATTTTAATCTGTAATAGCTCTTTCCTTCCTTCACGCCCTCTTATATAATACATGATTAACAAAACTAGGATACTAATCCAATAGCATTTCCTATTGAAATTTATCATATTTGTTTAATTAATGTGTGTGTGTGTGTGTGTGTGTGTGTGTGTGTGTGTGTGTACTGCTCACAAGTGGAGATCAGAGGACAATTTGAAGGGATTCTCTCCTTTTATTACGTGGGACCCAGAGATCAAATTCTGGTCGTAAGGCTTGACGACAAGTATGTATACCCGCTGAGCCATCTCGCTGGCACACGTTTCCTATTTTGGTGCTCATATCCTGACCTTATTTATTGTCCTGATCTTCTAAATTGGTAATTAGATTTGTTACAGGTTTTCCATAGAAGAAGTGATCTCTAATCATGTGGAGTTGGTTAGAGGACATAAAGGGCAATGGTGATCTTCACGTGAAGGACCAAATTAATATTTGCTTGGGTGGAACTTTAGTGAGAGAGCTATCATTCCAAGCAAACTAGTTATGTGATTTTCCAGATATGGTGGTGCACACCTGTAATCTCAGCACCAGAGGGACTGAGGCAGGTGGTTCGCCTGTTCAAGGCCAGCTCAATCCATGTAGGAAAGCCTGTCTTTTAAAACACTTACACTCTTGGGAATATGCCCAGTGGAGTCTAAGTCAGCATATACTACAGAGGTACCAGAACATCCTTGTTTATTGTGGCACAATAAGAAGCCATGGGATCAGCCTAGGTATCCATCAGCAGATGAGTAGATAAAGGAAATATGATATATATGTACAATGGTGTTTTATTCCACCACAAAAAAACAGTGTTATCTCATTTGTAGGAAAACAGATGAAGTAGGAGATTATCATATTAAGTGAAATAAGTCAGACCAAGAAAGACAAACATCTTACGTTTTCTCTCATATGTGGATCCTAGACTGTATGTATGTATGGGTATATGTGTATGTGTATACCTCTCTCTCTCTCTCTCTCTCTCTCTCTCTGTGTGTGTGTGTGTGTGTGTGTGTGTGTGCCATGAAAGTAGAGGGGGGACTATTTTGGAAAGGAAGGGGACTAGTGAGTGGTGAAGGGGAAGAAGAAAGAGAGGGCCTGGGGTTGAATATGATTAAAGTACATGATATTACATGAATGAAGAGGTGTGTGTATAATGAATCCGAGGTAACAAGACAACACAACAACCCCTAACAAACTAACTAACTCTCTGGGGTACATTTGGATCTCTTTGCTGTCACCACTGTTAGGCAAATGCTTTTGACAAAGAATGATGAACATGATGGAAAAGGCCAGGATGGTGGGAGAGATACCTATCAACAGATACCACAACCTCCTCAGGATCTATGTCCTGGATCTTTCATAAGCTTTTGCTTTTCAATTGAGTGTTTGTTATTTGAAAGACTCAGGGACAGAGCCATGGGTCACAGGATGCCACGGTTTGAATGTGTCCTCCAAAAGTTCATGTGCTGGGAATTTAGTCTACAATACAACATGTGAAGAGGTCCATTCAGATATTTTCAAACAGATTATTAAGTATGTAATTTTCAAACACTCAGGAGATGTCCCTGGTCATGGGAGCAGCATGTTTTCACTGGGATCTATGAATGCAGCTGTGAATGTTATCATTTAAATGCCATTATTTGAGAAGTAGATTAGGAATATTATTAAACAGTGTAAATTGGGAATTTAAGAAAGCATTGCGACCATTCTGAGATGTGGGCTGGATGAACTACTCAGTTGGTCCTGTACATGTTTAACAAGGACTCAAAACTTCTCAGTGAATGTTGAGTGGACGGAAGCAGAAATGCTGGGGAGAGATTAGGGCCTCTTCAAGATGGTGGGCACCAGCCAGGTAGTCTGAGGCAATGTTAATGTACTGCACAGGTTGAATGCTCCCACACATATGGTGGATCTGATCAATAGTACTTGCAAGGATTCCAGATTTCGACTTTCTATTTGGTGAGAATTCTAGTTTCTGAACTGGAAGTCTGAGAGAATGATGGAAAACAGACAAGAAGGTCCAAAGTCAGGAAGGAGCTGGAAAAACTCAGGGGTGACCTCAGATGATAGTTATGGTTTTGAGAGGCTCGTACCCCACCCCCAAACACATACTGAGAAAGGCAGGGCAGGGAGATTTCCACAAGAAGGGATGCTCTTGCTGGACTGTTGATGTTCAGGCACTTCCATGGGACTGAAAAGAAAAAGCTATTGGGATGCAGTCAGACCAACTGTCCCAGGCTGTAGAAGTGGTGGGACAGAGTCTACAGTAACTTCGTAGTGCAGATGCAGAGACAGTGGACACAACAGGCCCAGTTTCTTATGCGGAAAGAACATTTTGTCAATCTGAAAAATTTTCTCTAAACCCCTGTTTATTCTAAGGAACAGAAAGCCCATTTTAAGGATTTGTAATGCTCTGGACCAGCTGTTAACCTTCGCCAACTTTTGTCCCAAATTCAGTTTAAAAATATATCATTTTCTAGATCTCAATGTTTCTTCAAGCTGCAACTCACAGTTCTAATAAATCATGATGAAGACGGGGAGGGAAGTCCTGGGATAGAATCTTTGGGCCTGCATTCCAAGCATGATGCTAAGCGTATGTCTTTGCAACTTGCTGACTCCCTTTGCCCTTAGATTTTTCTCAGTTAAATGAGAAAAAAAATCATAGCTGGGTATGGTGCTTTAGGCCTATAATCTCAGCCTTGGCCATGTAGTGAGTTCTAGGCAAGCCCAGGTTATAAAGCAAGACTTGACCTCAAAGTTCCTTTCCCAAAATAATTTTATTATGAAATATTCCATCAGGTAATATACATACCCATGCACACACATGTACCTATGTTTAATTGTACATATAATACATGTACATATACATGTAATACATGTACATATAATACATGCTGTTCAACTCATTCCCTTGCTTGAAGATATTTCCAGTGCCTTTGATGACTCTGTGTGTGTGTCTGTTCAGTTTTTTCCAGTTCTTGGGATCATTTTATATTCTCGTGTCCCGAGTATAAAAACTGCCATAACCTTTTTATTTTCGCCTCTTCTTTTTATGAAATATGTGTGTACTCTTTAACAATACATTGATAAATTCTGTGTGTACATATCATTTTAGCTCTGTGAAGTGCTTGGATTTTCTTATGTGCAAGTTGAAGATATTTGTTTGTTTGTTTGTGTTCTTTGCTTTTGGGCACCAGAAACTGATCTTGGACTTATAAAGAAAGACATTTATTTGCTAGAAGAATCTAGTGTCATTCTTAGACTCAGAGGAGACAGTCAACTACCAGACCTCAGGAAGGGTTGGGTAAGGACAGCTTCTGGAATTTCAGTACCAGAACTGGTGGATTTTCCCTGAGGCACTCTTAGCATTGACCAGCAGAGCTCCAGCTGTTTTCTGTCCCTTGATTAACTCTTCAAAATGCAACATTGCCAGAAATAATTTATTTGGTTCAATCTGGTCACACACTCTTCCTTACACTCAGAAGAATGGTGTGCCATTATTGACAGCCTCATAGGTGTATATGATGATGGAGTAAGATATTTATTTATCTGAAGGAAAGAGTCCCAGACTTGTCTGGCCTCCGTCCTAGTTAGTCAGAATAAAGAGCCAGCTAGTCAGATCACATATGTGAAAGTTCTTTGAAAAGAATTATATGAAGTAGTGTACATCTCCATTCATTTGCTAAGTGAACAACATATTTTTCTGAGTGCTAATACTGTATTAAATAGTCATGTTAGAGGACAAGGATACAAAGATGAACAATATACTTCTGCCTAGAGTATAATGTAAAAATGAAGGAAGAATGGGGGTTTATTATTGACTCTTATAATAGCTATTTTGTCTCCTATACTGCATGAAGCCCTGTATACTGATTGTCTTTTTATTCTTCATTATATCCTGAGGACTCAGTTATCACTATGGCCACTTTACAGAGGAAGCCTAGGGGCTAAATTTCCTGCCCCAGTAAGGTAAAGCCTGCATTGCAGTCCAAAGTCATGACTCCAGGACTTTGCTGTAGAGATGAGCTTTAGCAAGGTGAGATATATGGACTAGATGAAGGATTTGGAAAAAGTATCTTCCAAAAGTGGATATTTGAAGGTTGATGAGGAACTTATCAGGTGGAACCATTGTAGAGGCTCATCTCTGGCTGAGAGATGCATGGTAAGTGATGGAAGCAATTCTGTGTGTGGGTACGCAGAAGTAGGGACTGTAGGGAATTGCTTCCCCCTCCCTCCTTTCCTAAGTCCATTTCTTATAGTTTAATATCAATGCATAGAAAACTTCTGTTTCAAATTTTCCTGTTTATCTTTCCACTGAGTAATAATTCCATTCAAGAAAAACCATTCTGGGTGGTAAGGCGGGTTCAGTATTTATTTACTTAAGATGTGGGTAAAGCCCTAATCAGAACCTCTATCATCATCTAAGCTGGCATTTCCCCCAATGTGCTTTGTGAAAACTTTTGCCTAAGGCTTTCAGATTTGGTTTGCAAGTTACAATAATATACTTTGCCAATTGCCGAGGCTTTGTGTGCATCTGTTATGTGTTTAAGTGGAACCTCATGGAGGATCTGGAGACTCGGGTCACAAAGGCAGTTTCAAAGCTACATCCTATTGGATTCCTGAAAGGACTCCGTCTCTTTGTGTGACTATTTGCAACATTGTGTTAAGCATCCCTATTCCAGTCATCAGTCTCAGCTGTGGGCTCTGAAGTCTTCAGCTGTTATTATGGGACCATGGAGTTGTGCTCTCTGGGGGAAAAAAAACCATCTCTAATATGTATTGGTATAGTGAAACAGAAATAGGTTGATGCATTTACAAGCTGCATAAAGGAAACCAGGAAGCACTGACTAAAATCAAGTCTGAAGGTCGAACATTTAGGAAAAGTTACTTTGTAGGAAGCATCAGATGGGGTCATGGGAAGTGGCACTGAGTAGAGAAGCAAACTAGCACATTTACATAATTTATATCCTCATTTAAATTTCCACAGTTAATCTGGAAACTTTAGTTTTAAGCATTTACTACTCAAGTATATCATTTTTAGAAGAAATGACGTATGTGAGAAATGTTGGTTATGCTTTAGTCCTGGTAAATGCTTGATGGTGTTTCCCACATTCATTTTAGAAGACAAGGATCTATCATCTCTTTCTCAGGAAAGAAGGCCTCAGATATTTGATGATCTGGATAGACTCACTGAAGTAATTAACAGGAAAACATGGAGCTAAAATTCAAATTCTATGACTGAATTTGTTGTTTCACGAGAGAGCTCACCAGTCTATAGCATGGTCTCACTCACTGGGAAAACCCTTTATAGAATTTGGAATTTCAGATAGAAATATGGTTGGGAGAATAGTTCCATCTTCATCATTTACAGTGACAAATAAAATGGAGAGCAAAACTCAGCTGCCCTTAGAGTCTCTGCTAGCTCAAGCGAAGTACTGACCAACTGGTCCCTGTTTTCTTTCTAAAGCCTCCAACAGTTGCATGTTCTTAATACTGTTGCATAAATGAGTCTAATTAAGAGCACAAATCTCAGACTGCAGAAAATCACTTAGCTGCTTTCCATGAACACTAAATTTAAAAGAAATGGAGTAACTCAGAGTAGGATCACATTCTCTCTCTCTCTCTCTCTCTCTCTCTCTCTCTCTCTCACACACACACACACACACTCGCTCGCTCTCCCCTCTACTTTTTGACACTACTAATTGCCTTGACTCAATATTCTTAACTGACATCTTTCCTGTCAGGTTTTCTTCTCAACTAATTCTTCTTTCATATTTTTTTCTGCGCCTTACAGATAATGTGAAGCAGATATTTTCTAAAATTTATTTCTCCTTTGTGTAGTAAATTATTTCCAGAAGTAAGCTCCTTTCTTTTGTTCTGGAAGAATTTTTTCCTTCAGATACATTCATCTACCACTTACCCATATGCCATATGTCTGCTCTATCCATCCATAGATTCTCTCATCCATCCACATATCACCATCCACCCATCCATTCGTTCATCCACCCATCCATTCATCCATCCACCCATCCATCCTTTCATCCACCCCTCCATCCACCCATCCATCCATTCATCCACCCATCCATCCACCCATCCACTCATCAACCCATCCATCCATTCATCCATCCATCCACTCATCAACCCATCCATCCATCCGTCCATCCATCCATCCATCCATCCATCCATCCCTCCATCCATCCCTGTCCATCCATTCTTCATCCATAATGGTTTATCAAGCTATAGCTACTTGAACAATATGTTAGTCAACATATCTGGAACATACCTTATACCTTCTACTTCATGCTTTTTAATATTCAACCTGGAATCTAGGAATATATACTTAACTTTCAGCAGAATATACGTGGAAGTCTTGCTAAATTAAAAGATTTGTGAGGGCCAGTGAGATGGTACACTGGGTCAGGGCACTTGCCACAAAACCTGAACCAATTGGAGTAGTATATAATATATAATTAGATGTCATAAAAGATGCAGACCTAAAAGGCTATGCATATTTAGGGAATGATTACACTAATCAAAGAATGTTTTTAAATATGGGTAATAGTTGGGAAATTAAGAGGCGGATGAATGCTAATACAATGGGGAATTATCTATTGATGATTTCTGAGTGTTCTCTGTGTGTATTAACTCATCTAATCCCCATGTAAAAGTATGATGAAGTCTTATTAATATGCTCATTCTGTAGATGAGCAACTTGAAGTAGAGTGAGGTCAAGCAGGAATACAGTTAGTATCTGCTACAGTCAAAATTTGAATTGTGGTTGACAAAATTAGAAGTTCCTACTTGAGGTAGGAGGAAAAGAAAAGCTGGATGGGAGAGGCCTATGAAAGGGTCAACCACAACAGCATAAAGGATGGAGTACTAGTATTTTCCATTTCACTGAAGTTATGAATTTATTATTCGAAGAAAATAAAATTTCTCACTTATTTGCCTGTTTTTGCAAAGGAATATTTGATGGTTGTTTTCCATAAACTCAGTCCCAGGGATTCTACAGCAATGGGTTAAATTTTTTTCTCTTGGGTTAAGTTTTATTTTTCCTCCATGGTAAAAATAATATTTAATATAGAGTTCAGATCATATGATTTATTGCCTGTTTGAAAATCCTTTTCTTCACTGTATATTTTACCAGTAAATATTTAATCTTTGGCACCAAATGCCACTCTGTATATTAACTGTGGACTTCATATTTTATAGTAAGCTAAATTCTAAAATATCCTATGAGGAGAAAGGCATTTCATAGTCCACTGAGAGGCTGTGCCAAAAACAATCCAAAATAATGCCTCTTGGTCATGTTACCCTTTTGATGGACATGCTTGATCACTACAAAAGCAAATTTTACCTCACCATCCTGTCTATATTACATTACACTTGCTGTGGAATCCCAAATTCTTGTCCTAAACAGTTGTCTTGTGCCCAAAGACATGACCAAGGATAAATAGCCTGGCTGAAGGCTTCATGCTTTTGCTTGGGTGGCCCTGTCCAACTGACAATTCTGTTTTCCTGTCTTTGAGGCTATGGTTTCAAAAACTCAAAACCACTAGACCCAGGAAAGATAAATCTCTCTTCATTTGCTTCAGAAAATCTAAACCCAAAAAAATCCACGTTGGTGGTTTCTGGGGAGACTTACTCATCTGTCTCTCCAGAATGGTCCTTCGGTTCTCCCTCCTTCATGGAGTGCTGGAGTTCAGCTCTGAGCTGTGGCTCTAAACCGTCACTCCATGTTTCTTCCTCTCTGCTCTTGTCAAACCCCCTGTTTAAAAACACTCTTTACCTTCCTATGTTCTGTTCATGCCTGCACAGCATTCACTCTGGGGGAATGAAAGCATATCTAGTTTTAAAAGTCTCCTTCAGGGATTCTGGAGAGATAGCTCCACAGTTAAGAGCTCTGGCTGCTCTTGTGGAAGATCCGAGTTTGAATCCCAGCACCCACATGATGGCTAACAATCATTTGTAACACTAGTTCCAGGGGATCCAGTTCCAGTCAATCTGACACCCTCTTCTGTCCTCAAAGCTTAGGGGGGTTCTTCTTTCATGAAGCCTTCCATGATTTTCAGAAATATTATATGATTCCGTACAACATACTTAATCCTTTTAACCTACCACCACTAATAAGTAGTTAGTAATTAATCTATCCATTTCAATTATTCTTATTTTCTTATTACTTAATTAAAATCTTACTAACATTACTATTTCACATTTCTTAATAAAGCTGAATAGAAGTACTTTCCAGATTTTTTAATTTTTCTTTAAGAATTTCATACAATGTATTTTGATCATATTCATGCTGAACTCCTCCCTTCAACTCCTCTCCCCCACCTCCCTAACCTCCAACTCTGTGGGTATTTTCTTTTTTTTTAGTAAGTCATGCAATCCAATTTGTGCTGTTCATTTACTTCTGGGTGTGGGGCCATCCACTGGACTATGGTTGAACTACCAGTAATAAAGAAAACTGACTCTCTCTCCCCCAGAAGCCATCAACTATCCATACTTCCTCAGTTAAGGATGGGGAGCTCATGAGTTCTTTCCCACTCCATGAAAGAATGCTGACTAGCTTGATTCAAGCAAGAATTTGAAGCAAAAATCATGGAGGAACTTTTCTTGCTGGCGTGCTTACAGACTCGTGCTTAGCTAGTTTTCTTATATAGCCCAGGACCACCTGACCAGGGAATAGTGCCACCTACAGTAGGCTGGGTCTTCTTATATCAATTAACAATCAAGATAATCCCCCAAAGATATATACCCACAGGCCAATATGATCTGGAAAATCCCTCCCTTCTCAGGTGACTCTAGGATGTGTCAATTAAATGAAAGCTGACAAAGCTAACTAAGACAGGCCCATTTGAAAAAGGAGCATTCTCCATACAAACACTGGTAGGAATGTTCACAGTAACTTACTTAAAATGCCAAAAAAAAAGAGAAATAAAGAGCCTGTAAAAAGAAGACCCTTTGTGGCACATTCTTACGATGTATACAAATCGACAACCAAAGGCAATGAATAAAAGAAAAAAGATAAAAGTTGGAAAAGCAGCAGAAAGTCACGGGAGCTCACCTAGGCGGTGTTTGCACGGCAGAATGTTCACGGCAGCATGTTCGGTATTTTGATTGTTAGCGATTTCATGGACCTACACATATATCAAAAGGTTATCAAATTGTAAACTTTAAACATATGAATTTTATGTTAAATGGCACCTCAACAAAATGTTTATTTTTTAAGAACAACAATAACAAAGAAAATAAACAAAAACATTTGGAAGACAGCATTTACAGAGTGGTTTATGTGTGTGCCTGGTAATGTTTAGGAGGGCAAATTACAGACCATTAACCACATTCTAAAGCATCACTGGGTATTGTGTTAGCTGCTTTTCTCATTGTTGTGACAGAATGACAAGAAGCAGCTTAAGGGAGGAAGAGTTTATTTTGGCTCACAGTTTTGGGGGATACATCCATCATGGCAGGCAAGGCATGGCAGAAGGAGGGTGAGGTAGCTGGTCACATTATCTGCAGTCAGGAAGCAGAGAATGGGCAGAAAGTAGGGCTGGGATAATAAGTCTCAAGTTCTGCCCCTAGTGACTCGTGTCCTCCCCAAGGATCCACCTCCTAAATGTTCCTCAACGTTCTCAAATCGCACCAAAAAGTGAAGATCAGGTGTTCAAATGAATAAGCCTATGGACAACACTTCATACCCAAACCTCAGCAGGTATATTATTGTGTATAGCTGGAGACTTTCGACATGAATGACTCTGCTTAGTTAAAATGATGGTTAATGAAAGTTCTTCTTCTTGTGAGGGATTTTAGCTAATGCCCTTAGCACAGCAAGTACTCAGAATTACTAGGTCATCTTCTAGTAAACCTACGCAAATCTGCTCAGAAAACTTGTTTACTTATCCAAAGCCAGTTGAGTTTCTTCCCAACTTTTAAAATTCTGGTTGTACCTGGAGTTATAATTGTAAATTTTAATTTGACTTTACATAAAGCAATAGACTATGAATGTGGGAACAGATGTTTTCTGCTTATTTGGAACCAAAGTTGAAAATTTTTTTTGAAGGAGCTCATACAGATGATATGATATTTAACGATTACTTTGAAAAGCTGCTATTGATTTTTATAGTTGAGGCACTATAAAAATTTTAATAAAAATCAGAAACTCTGGAAGTTTGCACTTTGCTTTCTTAATAAATGACATTAAAGTCTGATGTCACTTTAAAGAACAAAAACTGGAGAATGTGAATAATGCTCAAAGGTATATCATTTAGGAAGTAAAAACTAGGCAGAACTCAGAATATTCTCACTAGAAAAAGAAATTGTCATTATCAGATAAATTTACTGTTCTATTTTCTCCCAATTAAAAGTAAAATCCACAGTATTTTTTTGTTTTTGTTTCTGAGAATCCCCATTTATACATCTTCGCCTTTAGTGACTTTCAGTTAACTATGAAATGGAGAACTTCTATGGAAACATGCTTCTGGTTAGCTGTCCATATTTCATCATGCTTGGTACTAATGAGGTTAGCACTGTCTGATTAACTCCTAGCCTATGACTCCTTGGGTACAGGAATATTTGGGCACTGGTTGAATACAACATCAAACTCAGTAACTTAAGATCTGTGAACAAAAACAATTTCTCTCTTCTCTCTCTCTCTCTCTCTCTCTCTCTCTCTCTCTCTCTCTCTCTTTCCCTGGTAAAACAGTTCCCTTTATGTTCTGGTATCATGTAACTCCCCAGGCAAGGTCTAGATCAAAATTAACAACACCCTGGGAGGTTCTGACTCCTATGAGTTCAGGTGTCAAGACCAATCAGTGAGATGTTGACCCAGGATGATTGAAGGCCCCAGAACTGGAGGGACTCTATGAGTCATATTTGAAGAGGGAATCAAAGGTCATATTCAGGGAAGTTTGTGCCAAATGTTGGTTCTAATGGCTGAATAAAGTTGTAAATGGAAAGATGAGTCAAAGGTACAAAACTGGCATGATTGGAAGTGGGAGGAAAGTTTTGTATGAGATTAGTCAGGGCTAAGGTTATGAGCAAATCAAGGCAGGAGTTTTGCAGACCTAGTTTTTCCACTGGACAATTTTGGCTTATTAACTAGATGGCTAGATAGACTATGGAAAGTTTAAAATTTGTGTGTGTGTGTGTGTGTGACATTAATATATGAAGCCCAGTCACTAGTGAGCTGCATTTTGCTGGGGCTATTATTTGTAGGGGTCTTCTTTTACCTCACACTGTCCCCTCTGCCATTCGAAACTCCTTTTTCATCCTGGATAATGACTTTCGGTGATATCTTGGCTTGGTTCTCTAACTTCCATTTATCTTAGTTATTTGAATGCTTCTATGTCAGTTTCTAAGAGTCAATAATTTCACCTAAAAACTTCCATCCTATATTAGATTCAAATGGTTCTTTCCTCTCCACTAGTGTTAAACTTCATGGCTTGAAGTGAGGATGAGTGTGGTGTGGCTGGTTCTTAGTTAAGTTTCCCTGGATTGTCTCAGGTGTCGAGACAGAAGAAAGGGGACAAAGGGAAGAATTTCTTTGTGACCAGAAATGTTGCAGTCCTGTCCTTGGATGGTCATGATGTTTTTGCTCATTGTCTATGAACCATGATGTGCTGGATAGCTTTAGTGTCAACTTGACACACCTGGGTTGAGGAAGCCTCAGCTGAGGAATTGCCTCTATTGGACTAGCCTGTGGCCATGTCTGAGGGGCATTTTCTTGATGAGTGATGTGGGAGGGCCCAGCCCACTGTGGGTGGTGCCACCCCTGGGCAGGTGGGCCTGTGTTGCATAAGAAAGCAGGCTGAGCAGGGGCCAGGGGAGAAAGCCAGTAAGCAGCGTTCCTCCATGGCCTGTGCTCCAGCTCCTGCCTCCAGGTTCCTGCCTTGAGTTCCTACCTTGGGCTCCCTGATGAACTGCGTGTGACCTGGGAGATGTAAGACAAATAAACCCTTTCCTCCCCAAGTTGGTATTGGTGAGAGTATTTTGTCACAGCAGCGAAGAAAAAACTAGGACACATGAGTACATGGCTATTCACTCTAACAGTTCTAGTCGGTGAAGTACTCTCCCCAGAGGAGTTTTAGTCATGAGTGATATTGTGTAGGATGTGGCTGTATCTTTCTGCTAGTTCCCACTAGGCAGCATCATGTTTTGCTTCCTCTGTTCACCTGTCCCATCCTGCTGTGTCAATCTCAGGGAGATTGTAGCTTTTAGTCTCAACTCACGTCTGTCATGGAACAAGATCGGCTTCCCCATTGTGCTAACATCCTCAAACCAGACAAAGCAATTCTTAGGTACAGAACAAGAAAATTTTCTAAGATGAGACAGGGAAGAGCTACTTCTAGAAACCTCCAGCAACTTCTTTCTTTTGGTTCTCTTCTCATATTGACAAGGCTGAGTGGGGCACACACGTGAGGGTCCTTTGAATCAGGAACCCTCAGGAGAAGCAAACAACAAATCCTTAATAATTCTCTGACAAATCAATGGGGTTCTTGGTTCTACTGTTCATGTTCAGTCTTGAGTCTTAGCCGCCAAGCAAAATCCAACTTGATTTTCTTTAACACATGTTTTTTAGCAGTGATTTGAATTTGTTTTAATCCGTTGGCATTGGTAAGGTAAATGGGTTTTTTAATTGATTTTTGTCAATTTTATATGATATATCTTGATTATCCTTAGACCCCCTCGTCTGTACCCCTCTTATAGCTCCCTCATCCCCACCAGATTTCATGTACTCTGTCATATACATATTGAGTCAAGTTTGTGTCCCCAAATGTCCCTCAGTGTGTGTCCATCCATTAAAGCCTGGTTAACCCAGTGTCACACTCTTAAACAAAGCCTATTCTCCGTCTCCCAGTAGTTATCAGATGCCAAACGTTTCTCAGCTAGGGTTGGAAATTTTTACCCATTTCCCCAATTCCATTTTGGGATTTTGTCTGGCTTGAGGATCCATGGGTCTTGTGTATCGCTGTTAAGTTCATATGAATAACTTTCCAGCTGTCTAGAAAACTCTGTTTCCCAAGATCATCTACCATCTTTGGTTCTTACAATCTTTCTCTCCCCTCTTCCTCAATGGTCCCTTAGCCTTGGATCTAGAGGTTTGATATAGGTGTCCTGCTCAAGGATAAGCACTCTGTAGTCTCTTATTCTCTGTACTTTGGCCGGTTATGGCTTTCTGGGTTAATCACTGTCTGTTGCATGAGGAAGCTTTGCTGGTGAGAGTCAAGAGAGGCATTAATATTCATTCTGCTCTATGTTCCATTATCTTTCCTGAGTCTTAAGTGAAGAGGTTTTATTGTACATGTATCACTGAGGGCTGGGCACCTCACAGACACTTATTCTCTGTGTTTGACCAGTTGTGGAACTCTGTAATAATCCCCATCTGTTGCAAAAAGAAGCTTCTTTGGTGAGTGGTAAGAGGTATACTTATCTGTAAATAGAAGGGTACATATTTAGAGTACAGTAAGAATTTATGTTGGTCTAGGGATGTGATAAATGCAGGTTTTTCTCTAGGATCTATGACCTCTCTAGCCATGTGTATTTGGCTATGTTTACGGCACCACACATGAGTTCCCTCCCATCGAGCAGGCCTTAAGTCCAATTAGACAGCTGTTGATTATGCCCAAATGTCACTACTGCATTAATAGAGATTATTTGCTTGGCCAATCAGTATTATGTTTCATAAACCTTATAGCTGGATGAGATCATTGATTGGTTTTTCTCTTTGCAGTTTGCATAGCTGGTCTTCAGGGGGGAGACTTCTAGATCAGTTCCAGCTCAATTGCTTGAAGTCCTGTGTTGAAAATATGTCCTGTCTTCAACAACAGGGTCTTATCTTCAAGTTCTGGGAGGCAATCAAGGGCTGTGGCAATAGCCTGTGTTATTTTGGGAGTTTATTTGTACTACCTGATGAATAACTCAAAGGGAGGTTAGCACTGTGTTGTTATGTAACCTTCAACTATACACATACACATATGTTGTATGTGTATTTTTCCATAGACTTTTGAACTTATATATTTCCCTGTGATTTTTCACACCACTTAAGTGTTTTTCTAATCTCTCCTCTCTCTCCCTGTTTATAACCTTCCCTCCTCCATCCACTTGAAGTACCCCATTTCCCCATTTTCCCTTGATAGCACCTGTATCCTACTATCACCCTCTTGAGCTCCTTCTTCTCCTTTTCCCCCATGGTTTCTTTCAGTTTTCCTGTCTTCTGCAGTTATGGTAATATATATACTCACAACTAAGGATTTGGAGCTAGGATTCACAAATGTGAGACATCATATGTTGCTTGTTTTTCTGAGTTTGGGTTATTTCATTTAGTATAAGAGTTTCTGGTCCTATACATTTATCTGCAAATTTCATGACTTTGTTTTTCTTTATAGTGAAGTAGAACTTCATTGTGTAAATATACCACATTTTAATTATCCATTCATTGGCTAAAGAGTATTTAGACTGTGTGCATTTCCTAGCTATTGTGAAAAGAGCAGAAACAAACATGACTGCACAGTATCTCTGCAGTAGCATATTGAGTCTTTTGGGCATATGCCAAGAAGTGGTATAACTGATCATATGGTAGATGTATTTTTAGTTTTTGTAGCGTTCTCCACAGTGATTTCCATAGTGGTCGCACCAGTTTGTAATCCCACCAGTGAATGAGGGTTCCAACTTTTCCACATCCTCAACATTGCTGTCATTTGTTCTTTTATTCTTAACCATTCTGGTTGGGGTAAGATGTTTTAATTTGCATTTCCCTAATTACTAAGGATGTTGAGCACTTTTAAAGGTATTTCTTAGCAAATTTCTCTTCTCTTGGGAATTCTCTGTTCAGATTCATAGCCCATTTTTCTTCTTTAAAAAATATTTATTTATTTTTATTTTATGTGTATGAGTGTTATGCCTGCATGTGCATAAGTGCACCCATGTTATGCAGTGCCTGTGGAGGACAGAAGAGGGTGTCAGAGTCCCTGGAACTGGAGTTACTGACAATTGTTAGCTGCCATGTGGGTTCTGGGATTCAAACCCAGGTCTTCTGCAAGAATAGCCAGTGCTCTTAACTGCTGGGCCGTTTCTCCAGCCCCATACCCCATTTTTCAATTAGGTCATTTGTTTTGATTCTTCGTTTTTTGTTTTGTTTTTTTTTTTTTTGGTTCTTTGTATGTTCTTGATATCAATCCTCTGCCAGATGTATAGCAGCTGGTAAAGATTTTCTCCCACTCTGTGGGCTTCCATTTCACTTGGTTGGCTGTTTCCTTTGCTGTACAGAAGCTTTTTAGTTTAAAGAGATCCCATTTGTGAATTGTTGACCTTAATTCCCGAGTAACTGGTGTCTGATTTAGAAAGTCCTTTCCTGCACCTATATCTTATAGGGTACTTCCTATATTTTCTTTAACAGTTTCAGTGTATCAGGTTTCACATTGAGGCCTTTGATCCATTTTGAGTTGATTTTTGTGCAGGGTAATAGATACAGGTCTAAATTCATTCTTCAACTTGTGGAAGTTCAGTTTACCCAGCACTATTTGTTGAAGATGCTGCCCGTTTTCTGGTGTGTATTTTTGGTACTTTTGTCAAATATCAGATGGTTGATATTGCTTGTACTCATGTTTGGGTCTTCTATTTTGTTCCATTGATTTACATGTCTGTGCTTGTGCTAGGACCATGCTATTTTATTACTATAGCCCTGTAATAAAGTTGGAAATCTGGAATGGTAATCCTCCTCAGTACTGATTTTTGTGCTCAGGATTGTTTTGGTTATCTTAGGTCTTTGTGATTCCATATGAATTTAAGGACTTTTTTTCTATTTATGTGAAGAATGTCATGGGAATTTTGACTGAGATTGCATTGAATCTATAAATTGCTTTTGGTAAAATGGTCTGGTCATTTTCACAATATTAATTCTATCAAGTCATGGGAGGTCTGTCCACCTGTGTCTTCATCAATCTTTTTTTTCCATAGTTTTAAAGTTTTCAGTATAGAGATCTTTAATGCCTTTTGTTAGGTTTATTCCCAGATATTTTATTATTTTTTAGGGCTATTGTGAATGGGAGTGTTTCCATGATCTCTCTTTGCGTGATTGTTATTGCTATATAGAAAGGTTAGTAACTTTTCTAAATTGATTTTGTATCCTGCTGCTTTTCTGAAAGTGTTGATCATTTATAGAAGTTTTCTGGTGGAATTTTTTGGATCTTTTATGTATAATATTATATGATCCAAAGACAGGGATAATTTGACCTCTTCTTTCCCAGGTAGCACCCCTTTAATTTCCTTCTTTTATCTTATTGCTCTAGCTAGAGCTTCAAGCACCATATTGAAGAAGTGTGGGGACAGAGGATAGCCTTGTCTAGTTCCTGATTTTAATGGGAATGCTTCAAGATTTCTCCATTTAGAAAAAAATATATATATATATGGTCTTAATCATGTTGAGGTATGTTCCCTCCAGTCTTACTCCCTCAGGACTGTTATCATGAATACATGTTGGATTTTGTCAAGGCCTTTTCTGTGTCTATTGAGATGATCATGTGATTTCTGCCCTTAAATCCATTTCTAGGATTTATTCTATTTATTCACTTCCATATACTGAACCATCCCTGCATCTCTGGAATAATGCCAACTTGCTGATGGTGAATGATCTTTTTGATGTGTATCTGTATGTGGTTTGCAAGAATTTTGTTAAGAATTTTTGCACCTATGTTCGTTAGGGATGTAGGCCTATAGTTTTCTTCTTGTTGTTGTTGTTGTCGTGTCTTTACCTAGTTTTTGTATTAGAGTAATACTGGCTTCATCGAAGGAGTTTAGAAATTCTCACCATTTCTATCTTTTTGAATAATTTAAGCAGGACCCTGTGAATCTTAGTAGAATAAATAAATATACAGTTACAGCAAAAAAAATTTGAACTGTACAACAGCACAAATAGAAAATCTTAAAATCAAACAAAGGAAAAATATATTATCTTTAAATTAGTAAGCACTAAGATGGTATGGTGCTAGATGAATTCTAGCTCGGAGAATTCAAGGTCATCCTCAGCCACACAGTGAGTTTGAGGCTAGTCTAGGCTACATGAGTAAATATACTATAAAAAGTAAAATTAGTGAAAGTTAGTCTAGCAATGAGTACCCAGGAGGTAGCAGAATATCATTCTCTGTTTTATGCAATAACTTCCAACCAAGAACTCCACACTCAGGGAAAGTATCTTTCAAGATAAAAGCAAACAGGACAGAAAGCTGGATCAATGGTTAAGAGTGCATACTGCCCATAGGTTAAGTTATTGTAACAGCCATTGTTTAGATGTTCTTACGTCTTGCTGCTGTTTTTATGGTAGATGGAATCCAAGTGAAATGGTCCAACAGCCCATGGAAAACAGACAATATGGAGATCCAAAAGTTCAGTGCCTTGCCACTCTAGAAAAAAGATCATCTCATACCTACCACCCCCTCCAAGGCTCAGGGACTTTTGTAGAAGAGGTTGGTGGAAAGAATGTAAGAGCCAAAGGAAGGGATGGAATGTCAACTGAAAGTGTCCTCCAACCACTATGCTAGCAAGCTATAGTCACACCACCTTCCCATGCTCATCAAGGAGTTGATGGAGGAGTCAGTTACCCCTCCAACCCAATCAGTTGACCTTAGCTGCATGTGGGGGAGGGGCTAAGGATATATAAGCCAAGAATGACATGAGGCACCTCTCTCACCATTTTGTGCGGCTGTCAGGAAGTGACAGGATCTATATTTGAGTGTGGAATTTCCAGTGCAACCATAAATGGGGGGGGGTGCCCACTCCTCTGAAACTAAACCCCCACCTTATGCTCTGCTAGCAAGCCCAGTAAACACATTTTGATTTAAAAAAAAAAAAAAAAGAACAGAGCTAATGGAAATCTTTATTATTCCAGAAAGTTGACCCCATTTTAGCAAATCTTTTGGTCTTTGATTTCTTATTACTATTTCTTTCCCCCTTAAACTTCACTATATATATTTATGTAACCTGCTTCAAGTTATTTCTGGAAAAATGTGTGAAAAATTGCTTCTTTGGAATAATAAAAAATAGAAAAGAAAAAAAGGAAAAAAGAATGTTAATAAAAAGTTTATTAGCAGGAAAAAAAAAAGAGAGCATACTGCTCTGGAAGAGGACCTCAGTTCAGGTCCCAGCACCCACACTGGACAGCTCACAATCTCCCGTAAGTTCCACTCCAGGGGATCCAATGCCTCTGGCCTCCAAGGGCACCTGCACACACGCACGCAAAGCCCCCAATCCCCAACATATATAAATATAATTAAAATTAAAATAAATCTTTTTGAAAAAAGATAGAAGTAAACAAAGATATTTTCAAATAAGCAAATACCAAGTTTCTCACCATTGTACTTTCTCTGGAGGAAACTCTAAAGTGTATTCTTCATGGAAATGCAAAAGGAAAAAAATGATGGCAGAGAGAAGTTCTAAGGGGCTACAAAACTGAGTCCAAAAGTTGCAAATATGTGATAAGTACAAATTAAATTTATTTGTATAATAGTGACTTATAGCGATTTTTTTAAATTGTAGAAAGATTTAAATGACAGCATTCATATACCTATTGGAGGGTGTCTTGAGTAGCTCACTGGGGACTGAGGTGATCATCTTGAGAAGGACATTGTGAGGGTCCCAGAGAAGAAAGCAGCATCCCCAACTCTTGGGGATGGAACAGAGACATAAAAAAGACGTGCCATCCTGGTGGCATTATCTTCATTCTCTCCAGAACCATCAAGTAATTTCTTAGTTGATAAAATGGATGATTTTCAGATTTCCCCATTAGAAAATACATTGTGTGAGGATTAGTCTTGATTGTCTACTTGACAAAGTCTAGAATCACCTGGGAGATGGGTTTCTGGGTGTGACAGTGGGGGATTGTCCTGATTGTGTTGAGGTGGGAAGAATTGCCCACGGTGGTTAGCACCATTCCCTGGACTGGAGTCCTGACTACAGAGAGGGGAAAGTGAACTGAGCATGCGCTATCCTTCTTTGTTTTTCCATAGTGTTTGCAATGTGACCAGCTGCTTCAAGCTCTTTCTGCCTTAATTTCCCCACCATGACAAACTGTACCTTGAACTGGGAGACAAAAATAAACTCTTCCCTCTTTAAGTTGCTTTTGTCAGGGTATTTTATCACAGCAACAGGAAGAAAACACATTGTATCTGGCTTTTGAATGTGCATTATTGTTGACAGGTTAGCTGGCAGGACCATGTTGTTGGGTTTAAACCAGTGAACAGGCACTTCCATTCCGTTCCTGATGTGAAGAAAAATGATACAACCTTAGTGGGGGAAAAAAAAAAAAAAAAAAAACCGACACAACTTTCTGACTCTGATAAGTGACCAGATAGATATCAAAAAAGTTCCCCAAAGTTTGATAATACCAGATGACCTCCCTAAGAGGCACTGAGTAGAAAAGAAAGAAAAATAGAGATGTCAGAAATACTACCTAGAATTAGATTTGAAAATTAATGTCTCATCTATTGACACCGAAAACATGTCCAACTCACTTTTAAAAATGGCTGTCATCAACATGCCCTTTGGACTCCATATCACTTTTTATATTTTGTGGACTAAGGATAAAAAATGCTATGCTCAAGTTCACAGTGTACTGAGGATGGTGAAATAACCACCCGCTTCTTCACAACTAACAGATCCCCAACAGAGCTGGACAAAGTCCAACCAGAATCTGCTCACACCAAATGCTCACACAGTTGGATCCACAACTGGAAACCACAAGCAGTGTGATGAAATTCTGTCAGCCGGATCTGAGGCAGCCACTGCAGCTATCTGACACCCACACAGGGAGGCAGGAACTGCACTGGTCATGCCTACTCCATGTATGTCATTAGCCCCCACAGGGCACCTTCTTAGCCCCCATAAGACACCTCCTGGGCCTTCACAAGGCACTATCTTGGCCCCCACAGGGCACCTCCTGGGCCTCCACAAGGCACCATCTTGACCCCCGCACCATCTTGACATCCTTGGCCTCTGGGGCCCAGCACACTTTTCACATCTTCATGCCCATAGGCAGTGGTTCTGAAATGAATGTGTTGAGTGTTTCATCTGACTTCCACCTCTAGTATCCGTCCATCTGCTGGCTCCTTCTCCAGCATCCTTCAGTGTGGAGCACAAGGCATGAAAAGTAGTAAAGAGTATTTTCATTAACAGGGACATCAGTGCCACACATCAAAAAGACATTATCTCTCTCCATCCCTCCCATGACCAACTGTAGAAATTTCTCTCTTCTTAGTAATCTCCAATAACTTAGCCATCATTACTATAACTATGGTTTATCAGGAAGACCATGGACTAGCACTCTTAAGCATGGTAGTTAACAGCTTAATAAAGCCCTTGGTCTTGAAAGAGAATCCTTAGGTGTGGAAAACAGAGTTGATGAGCTTTGCTATGAAACTGGCTCTTTTAATCAGACTCTGGTTATACATTGATTCTAGGTAAAGCTATTGAAGGTTGGAAAGGGAACAGTGGGGTCCTGAGCAATGGAAATCGAAATCACAGACGCAAAGGTATCAACAAGAAGAAAAAAATGTTTGATCCTGGAGGCTGAGGTGAAGTAATGCTCAGTCTTCTGTCCAAATAAAGACTATGGAATTGTTTTTTTTTTTCCTCTTTGATGGTGTAATTCAATGTTTAATTCATGAAAACAACTCAGTCTGAGTCAATTTATAGGGATGAAATGTGTTTCAGAGGTTTCATAACTTTATTGTAGTCATTTCTTTATATCATTATCATTATAGTTTTCTTCAAAAGTAGACAACAAGCAGGGTAAGAGATTTCAAACAACTAACCCAGTGCTACGTACCCCAGTTCTGATCAGAACCTGGTTTTCCGGGCCATTGCTTCGTCCACCATACTTACTGATTTCCCACCTCACAGAGGCAGTTCAGAACACTGACTATATTAATATTTTTTAAATGCACTTTTATTTTCCTAAAAGGCTGGGAGAGGTGTGACAAGGCAGTGGAGGGGTTAAGTATGGACTTTGATAAGCCAGGTTTGTGGAACCTGCTAACTACACAACCTCAAGTCAGCTTATAAACCTCTTTAACTCTTAAGTTTCACTTTTTGTGAAATAGGGAAAGTGAGATTTTAGTGAGCTCACACATGCAAAATGCCAACCCTGGTCTGACATACACCATGTCATTCAACATGCTAGCTGTTGCTTGGTCTGTGTGCGTGGTCTAGTGACTGAGGACAGCTTGAGGCTTTGTACATTTGTTCCCGTGTAAGTAGTGAATACTCATGGAACACTCAGCTATAAAACCTCTAAGTGGTGCTCCAGTTCTGAGTTGCCAAGGGCATATTATCTCATAATGAAATACCTCATATCTTCACTCACCTCTTTTACTGGTTGTCCAACCATCATTAACTTGTTTCCAGAGAACACCCAACAAGGGCTGAACTGATGTGAGGTCATTACGGGCAAAACAGGAAAGGATCAGGGACTGATGAAGGGTGATCCAGAACCACTGTGATTTTTCAGCTTTGCCAGTTCCACCACTGTGTTCTTGAAACAGGAGGGTCTGCCTGCCTGATTCAGTTCATTCTGCACAAGTCTCTTCTCTACCACTGTGTCTACAGGTATAATCTGAACTGCAAGGAGTTTGGGTGACTGACTGACAAGCCGTCCTCCTTGTCCAGGCTTTGTTCTTATCTCAGCCCTTGGAATGCTGATTGGTTCTGCCCTCTATCTCTCCGGGGACATTCAGACATTCTATTAGCTAAATCCTGCCCCCAAACGTTAAAAGTTTCCCTTGTGCTCTTCTTGTTTTGTGTTCTGGAAAGTTCTTAATCCACTTCTATACTGTGTCCTTTGTTGTCCTTACTTTGGGCCACAGTAGCACAATCCTATTTCTCTTTCTCTCCTTGGCTTTATGATGAAGACATTTTCTGTTAAAACAACTCCTGGAACGTGTCAGCCCTTTGTTCTGCTTGGATCAGAACACCCTGTCATTTCCTTGTGGTCCTTGGTGGTATTTGGGTTCTGGCAACGTGGGGAATGATAGCATCTGACTCAGAAATGTTTGCTATGAGGCCTCCCAAGCCACTTTCTCTTTCTCCCAGCCAACTGTAAAAGAAGCCTGCATTCCTGCGATGTTTCTGTATTTGGGTAGATTCTTCTAGAAGAGAAGCGTTCCAACTGGATTTTCAGCCATGTTCTCTCTGTACTTTCAGCATCAAAGTCTTTGTTTCCCCGGAGAAGACTCTTGTGGCTCTTCTGTATCAAAACTTCACATTCCTTGGTATTTGCTTGATTCCCCAGGATACTTAGAGCCAGCGCAGCCCTTCCTAAACAGCTGTTCTGTCCCCCAGCATCCTGAGCTCACCCGTTTCACTGGCATGATTCTTCATCCCTCCCATGAACTCATAGCAGGGTGCAATAGTGCCTTCCGTAGAAGGAGCATTAGGTGGGTGGATGGGTGCATGTCTGCGTGACCTTGGACAGGCTACGGCACCTCTTTGGGCCTTTATTTTTTTCCTTTTAAACACAGGGACTGGATCAAATTATGTTTAAGGGGCCCTTCCTGCTGGGGAGACATGCTGTGAGGGATTGGGGCCTTTCAAAGCTTTGGAATGCATTGCTCAGCAAAAAAATAGTTGAATCAGTTTGTGGTAGTCTATGATAATAATTCCAATGACCTTGATTTTCTGATCCAGTGGACTGATTGCTTTCTTCAACATTCTGGTTTATGCTATCTTTAGACTAGATGGGTTAGCCAGCTTCATATGTTACCATTTCCAGCCCTTTCTTACTGATCGGCCCACCCCTCATTACTGAACAAGAGCTTTGAAAACATCATTTACACTCTGGTTTCTCTTCAGATCATGCAGATCTTTTGTACTTTAAAGAAATTATTCATTTGTTTGCTCATTTGTTCACCAAAGATTATGCTAGATAATACTAGACATTACTCACAGCTTTAAGGAATTTATACTCAAACTAATTTAATGTTATTGATTAAAGTCTGTTTAGAAAGGGTCAGATTGTCTGATTTTCCAGAATTGCTTTTGAAAAAAAAATCCCTTGTCTCCTTGTAATGTTTTAGATAGCACATTTAAAAATTAAAAAACATAACAAAAAATTCATTCAATCTGCAGACTAGAGAGATGGCTCAGTGGTTAAGAGCACTGGCTACTCTTCCAGAGGACCTGGGTTTGAATTCCAGCACCCACATGGTCGCTAACAGCTATCTAACTCTAGTTCCAGGGGATCTGATGCTCTCTTCTGATCTTTATGGGCATTGCATGACACAGGTGTACCTACCTACATACATGCAGGCAATGCACTCAATACACATAAAATTAAAATAATAATAAATAAAATATGTATTAAAAAGATTCATTCAGTTTGGGAGTGAGTGTCTTAGTCAGGCTGGCTGAAGGGTCTTATGAAAATGTTTTGATTTGGCTCCCTGGAATCAATATTAGGGCTTCACTTGGAAACACTGGCCTCCCTTGAATCTTTATTAACATGCATTAAGAATCTTACTTTGTTTATTGCTATCATGAGAAATTGGCTATATAGGTGTGTGATTCCAACACTGAGGAATATGAGGCAGGGATTAGGACAGAATTTTCAATAAATTTTGAAAAGACCCTAAAATACTTCTGTTGTTTTATACTATAGATTTATGTAAAGTTGCATTCTCAGCATTATTATAAAATCAAAACATCGACCAACTCTGAAACATGTTGAAAATGTTCTGTGCCTTGAGCATCAGTTATTCAACCAAGATTTAATTCTTTATGTAAAAATAAAGAAGCAACTTTATTTCATTAGTATTCAAAACTTTCTTTCATCTTTAATAAATGCTGAAATTATGTGTATAACAAGGAAAAGTTTTCAAATAATTTCTTTATGACTTATACTAAGTCATATAGTATGTAAATGTTTGAGTTGTGTACTTATTTTTATAAACCTACATACCCAGGGTCATACAAAAATTTCTCGAGTGAAAAAGAACATCGTTGAAGAGAGCCTGATGTAAGTTACTGTGATTTGACGGTAGGGGATGAGGTTACAGAGTACTGGATAATCAATTACGAAACCATTTAGACACAGTCTGACCCAAGAGTCTACATGCATCACCTAACTCCGAAGACTTACTTCCCTCTTTTTGCAAAAAAATGGAAAGCTGCTCAGCATGATGATCTATATTAAATTGTGGAATCTGAGAGTCAAACCTTAAGGAGCCAATGACATATTTTGTTTTAAGGTGATATAACTTTAAGTTGGAAGGACAAAACTCAAACTAGACACAGACGCAAATAAGGTAATCTGAAAGGCATCAGGTGAAAATTATACCTTGTCTCATAGAGCACCAAACTATAACAATAAGATAGTTACTTTCTTGCATCTTTAAGGCCCACATGACTCTCCCTCCATCCCACCCCAACCAGGGGCTCAGGCTGGAGTTTCTCTAGTCTGGTCAGGCATACCACAGCTAACTTTGCTGACTTCTGCCTCTGAGCCTCATCCCCATCTTTTGTCCACAGCTGGAATGCTCTTTGTTTCTAGTCATGACTGTGTAGTTCCCTTTTCTTGTAAATGTCCTGCAAGATGCCCCTTCCAACAGCCGCCTTGTTTGGACTGTAGCCCTTCTTCACAGATACTCATCGCACCTTGCCTGTCAGACTTGAGTTCTTGGAGAGACAAAATTATTGTTGTTCTAAAGAACAATCACTTTCCCTTCACACACTTGGTCCTATTTGTCTGGTTTTGGTATAGTTAAGTTGGCAGTATTTTTGACAGAGTAGCAGACTTCTAACCAGAGCAATTTTGTTTCAGCAAGATAATAATCCCAGGCTACTCAGGGCCTTACAATGCCTGCCTGTGGAAAGGAAAAGGCATTTGAGGGTGACATTTGATCCCGCCCCCCATATACTCAAAATACAGAGGAGTCTAAATGTCGACCAAGTTTTAGGTTACTTACAGACAAGCTTTCCACTTCACTGATTTCAGAAATTGGGTGGATTGTTCTTTGTCTCATAAAGAATTCATTTTTAAGATGCTGATGGCCTCAGTGCTGGCTTGGGGCCAGCTTCAGGAAGTGTGGTTCATAAGCCATCAAGGCCTGCACATACTCAGCATTCCTTGGGTAATGCAATTCTGGACCCAAATCGATTCCAGAAGTCTGAACTTCTGAGAGGGGCCAACACGCTGGGCTTGTTGAACAGTCCCCTCTGGACTTCCCTGCCCACCACCTCAATCAGCCTGGAAGTGTTAAGCAGCCAATCACAGAGCTAAGCGAGCAGTTTGGTGAGACCAAAGGTACAGGGGATCTGAACAAGTTGATGAGCTTGGCAGCTTATGTTTGAAGAATTTGTTTCATGTTTTGGATAAAGTCTGGGAATTTATCCTCCAAAATTCCTTAGATTTAGTAACATGTCAATGCACTGTGTTAATGCGATGAGTTTTCTTTCTTTTTTTTTTTTCCTTTTCTTTCTGTATCCTTTTTTTTTTTTTTTTTTAAGGTTAAAAGCCGCCTTCCCTTTTAAGTATGAGTAATCCATCCAAATCCTGCCTAAGGGAACAAAAGAGATGCCGGTAATTTTCTCTTTCACAAAATGCAGAGACTTCCTCTCTGTCCTCTCCAAGTACTATTCTATGAACTGAAGGGAAATTACTCTCCTTACCATTGAAAAAGAGATTATGCAAAATGAGACAGTAAAGCCAATCGCCATAATACAAATACAAATACCAGCTTAATTCTCTGCCTGGCAGAGCCCTGTGCCTTTCTTTCCAGATGTGGGTATATATCCACATCTGCCTTTTTTTAAATGAAAAATTCTATTATCTGGTATTTTTAAGAGTTTATATGGACTAGAAGCCTCAGAAGGAATGGCATGGTCTTCAGCTCTGTGTCCCAGACCTAACTAAGCTCTCTGTTCTTTCTCTTAAATATGGAGCATTGTCTTGGGCTGCCTCACTGGGGGCACCAAAAGCCAAGAATTAGTTTTTCAGTAACCCTTCCCCTTGATGGCCTAGGAGAGGGTTATTCAAATCTTAGTCCCTTCCTCACACACACATAGCCTGCCAGGGGATTTACTCCTCAGTGTGACAAGATGGCAGAAACTGATTCCACAGATCCCAGAAGAGTCTGTGAGCTTTTGCATGCTCCATGGAAGGTCTCGGGGGCTTATAGCAGCCAGGACCACAACAAGGCAGGAAAACCTGAAAAAAACTCTTTGGTGTAACCCTTTTAGTGTTGGACTAATGGAAGCAAACTTGGCAATCCAAGAGGACTGAGCTCAAATATTTTTTTGTTGAAGGAAAATGTAGCTTCCTGTTCTGGGTCACTCTCAGGTCAATATGCAGTTCTCCAGAGCTGGCACCAAGGTGCTGACAGGAATGATGGCTAGCACCTGGAGGCCTGCGAGGGGCGCACATTGAGCCTCTGTTTAAAAGTGTTGATTCTCTTACTTGTGAATTAATTAATTTATGATACTGGTTGAATTTCTATTCTGCAAAGACTGAGCAAGACTTGTGGAAAGTTGTCAATCTGAGTTGCTTATAAAGCAATACGAAGGCTTCATCTGGGGTTTCTGTGGCCTGTTGCCGCAATGCAGTGTTATTTTGTTTGGGAGGACATACAAATAAAGTAAGGTGTGCAGATTTTGAAGTCCACACATGTCACAATATAGCTTCAGCTGAGTGACCCACAATGACTCAAGAAGCAAAGTGGCTTAAACAAGACCAATTATTTTTCCTCACCAAAGGTAGTTGAAAAGTAGCATTATAGATTCACAAGGCAATAAAAATTGGCCTTTTCTATGTCTCTCCAGAACTTCTGGCTTCCACTTATGATCTGCTTTTGTTCTGGCCATTACACCATTCAACTGGCCAGCATGAAGGAGAAGAGACAACCTTGCCCTTAAGAACAAGCCTTTAGTAGGATACTAATACTTCATTGGATAGAAATTTGTCACATGGTCAGATCCAACTGCAAAGGAAGCTGGGAAATGAAGTCTGCATTAGGAATCCTATTTCTAAGTTAGAAGAAGATACCATGTCTGCCACAGGACGTCCTCAACTGAATGCCATTTGTGACATTTACTAACTCTTGATAGCAGTCAAATCAGTTCTTTGAAGCTTAGTTTTCTTATCTTAAAGTATGATTATCTCCATCTTACATAGTTTTTATAATACTGTGACTTTATAATATCTAACACAGAACTTGACTGTTCTTACTCAGTTAACATCAGTTGCTGTCTTCACAAGGCACAGTTGAGGGACAAAGAAGAGAGTATCAGACCCATTTGGGAGCATCAGGAAAAGATCCATAGGAGTCATCACTTGTAGCTGAAATGCATGTATGATCCTATTGAGGTTTTTATTCAGAATTTTAAAATCCATGTCTCAGACAATAACATCTGGTACCATTCTTTCTTACTCACTTTTGCACCTCTTCTTTTGGGGGTCTGTTCACCAGCTCAGGTCTATGAGATCTATAGCATCGGTCTCATCTGTTCCATTCTTTTACTCTCTACAATTATCACCCATCTCAAACTCCTTATTATCTTGTATCTAGGCGGTGGTCCAAGACAGTTCTTCATCCAGTGTGGTCCAGAGGAGCTGAAAGATTGAACACCCCTGCTTTTAACTGTTTAACTTTTGTCCAAGTTTTACTTTTGCACATTGTCAGTTCCTCTCCCTTTACTTCAAGAGTGATCAACGATGTTTTGTTACTGTTGTTTCTTCGTGCATTTGTTTGTTTTGGGGGGACAGGGTTTCACTCTGTAGCCCAGGCTTAGCTTAGCTCAGACTGGCCTCAGACTCATGACAAGTCTCCTCAGCCTCTCAAATACTGGGATTATAGACATGAGGCACTATGCCTAACTTCCAATATTTTTAATGATATAATTAGTTCTTCATGTGTATGTGTATGATCCATTTTGGATTAGATTTTTTGTTTTTGTGATGTTGTAGATGAGCCAAAGACCTCATACATGTCAGGCAGGTTTTGGACCACTGAGCTACATCCCCAGATTGAGCTAACTTTGTTAAAGTTTAAAGTCCATTGTTTGGCCTTGTACTTTTGATACCATAATATTTGTTGGAAAAAATTCTCACTCTATTGAAATGCCTTTGTCAAAAATGAATTAGCCATATTTACATAGGTCTGACTCAGGGCTTTTTGTTGACATATTGATAGACATGCTATCTCTTTAGCAATATCATGTTGTCCTGATTTTGTATCCATTTATCCAACAAGTCAAAATCAGGACATATTAACCTTCTGCCTTTGCTTTCCTTTAAAAAATTGCTTTGGTTAGTGCAGTTGTGGTGGTAAGTCTTGATTGTCAACTATCCAACTTGATTGGATAAAAAGAGCCTAGAAGATTAGTAAAGCCGGTCTCTGAATGTGTCTGTGAAGGCGGTTCCAGAGAAGATTAACTAAGGGTTAAAGACCCTCCCTGAATGTGGACAGTACCATCCTATAAGCTGGGGGACAGATCCACTAAAGGAGGGGATAAGGAGAGAGCCTCCTTTCTGTCTGTCATGATGTAAATCACTCAACTCTACCACACTCTTCCCACCCTGATAGGTGAAAGCCCTTAATCTACAACCCAAAATAAATAATTCTTCCCTTTAAGTTGTGATTTTTCAGGCATTTGTCACAGCAATAAAATCTAACATAGATAGCCGGATGTGGTGGTGCATGCCTTCAGTCCCAGCACTCAGGAAGCAGATGCAGGTGGATCTCTGTGAGATTGAGGGCAGGCTGGTCTATGTAGCAAGTTCCAGCCAGTCAAGGCTACATAGTGTGAGCCTGACTCAAAAACACCTAAACCAAAACCAAAACTAACCAACCAACCAACCAACCAACCAAACAAACAAACAAACAAAACCCAACATAGCAAATTGATACCCATGGAAGTGGAATCACTGCTCTCAATACTCCCGATGAGGTAGTCCAGACACCTTTTAAAATGGTTTGCAGGAAGAATTTGGTAATGTAAACAGTGCTTAATGAGTGCTTTTGTGGGAAAGAGTTCAGAAGACCAGAACATCAGTAAGAATGCAGATAATAAAGTCTCTTGGTATTAAAGTTTCAGATGGGAACTAAAATCCTATTGAGAACTGGGAGGTCATGCACGTAAACATTTCAGGGAAAAATAAGTCTACATTTTGTCTATGCCCTGAGGCTGTGGGAAGTAGACTACATGGACCAATTAACCTGGAGGAGCAAATTTCAATGTAATTTAATATTCAGACCGTGGTATGGTTGCTGTTGGTTGCTTTTAGCCAAGTTTATAGTGAGAATTATAAGGAGAAAGCAGAGCAGAAACGTTTGAAAAATGTATAGTTTCTCATAGAATAATATACGTAAAGTTGGGGGCAAAAGTGTGACTGCTATCCTCAGCATCATAATGAGAAAGATACCTCCCAGGCACCCCAGGACTTGCCTGACCCCCACCCATCACAGGCTTAAAAATTTAAAAGCCGTAACTTCTTTGAAAGAGTTTTCTTTGGGAAGAGAACTATGGTCCAAGTGGGTCCAAGTATTGCTAAAGCTGGTGGTAGACCTTGGCATCCCCCAACTTGCTTTTGTAGACATGTAGAACCAAGAATTATAAGGTCATGGGAGCTTCCTCCTAGATTTTAAAGAAAGACTTGTAGCAAGGTCAATATCCCTGCAGGCAGGGATATCATTGAGAGCTGCATGAATCTATGTAAAGCTGAAGACATGGGATAATCTCAGAAGATGGAGATGTAGGAAAGGAAAGGTAGAATCTGTGTGAGCTTAAGCAATGAGGAGAGCCAGCACAGGCTAGAAGCCAGCTGGGCCACAGATGACAAAGCTGTAATACAGAGTTGCCCAAGGCCTTGGGAGCTCACATCATGGCACTGTGTGCCCTGGATACCAGACAGAGAGCTATGGGATTTAACGTTTGTCCTGTTTGGTTTTAGTCTTGATCTGGTCAGATCCTTTTTTTCTATTTCCTTCTTTTATCCTTTTGTAATGGGAATGCTACATTGTACAATTGTGTCTTGGGAGTATGGGAGTATGTACCTTTAAAAAAAATTCTACAGGGGCTGTCAGCTGAGTTTGTCTTGTGTCTCAGAGATGCCATACTTGGTCTTGCAAATGGACTGACTCCACTGGCATTATGAATGTACTTTAGGAACCTTGGGTGGAATGTTATAGTTTAAGGAGATGTGATTAAGTGTCAAGTTGATAGGATGAGTTTGTTTATTTGAGATAAGGTCTTGCCCTGTGGCATGGGCTATGCTATGTAGCCCAAGCTGGCCCTGAACTCACAATCTTGCCTCAAGTTTCTGAGTACTGAGATTGTGTATCTGTGCCACCATGCCTGCCTGGGTAGAATACTTTCACCCTTGATCTCAGCCAAAAGCTGAGAAGCTATGGATAGACTGCTTTTAAACACAAATTTAATGCCTGTAGTTGAAGATACTATTTAGTCATTTAGATTGATGCTGAAATTTTGACTAATGGTTCAGTTACCGAAAGAGGGATTCTAACCAGCCCAATTAGTAGATTTCTCTATTTTTAACTTTATTTTTTGTGTGCATGAGTGTTTTGCCTGCATGTAAGTGCATCCATGTGTGCAATGCCTGTGAAGGTCAGAAGAGGGTGTCAGATCCCCTGGAACTGGAGTTACAGATGGTTGTTAGCTACCACGTGGGTGCTGGAAACTGAACCCAGGTCCTCTGGAAGAACAGCCAGCACTCTAAACCACTGAGCCATCTCTCAACTCCTACCTGAACACTATTTTACTAGAATTCTAGAAAAACAGTTCTTTTCTTCTAGTATTTGAAATAGGTGCTGTTTCCTCATGGCGTCTATGATTTCTAATGAGAAATCTGCTGTTATTTAAATTGTTTTTCTCTTACTGGAAACACGTAATTTCTCTCTTATCCCAAGATTTTTCTTTGGTGTTTAGTTTTCAGACATTTGATTACAATATGTCTTGACAAAGCTTTCTCTGGATTTATTTTGCTTGGAGTTCACTCAAGTTTTTGAGTCACAGGTTTATGTAATTTGCCAAATATGAGTTTTTAGCCATGTTTCCTCTAATTTTTTAGTGCTGTTTTCTTTTTCCTCTCCTTCTGTGGCTTTGATAATATAGGTACTAGATTATTTTTTATTGTATATAAGTGCTTCCTGCCCCCCCCCCACTGCACAAACCATAGGTTCAAATAATTTACAAGTCAGTTCAAGGAAAAGATCATCTTTGTGTATAACAACATAGAAGTATAGCTATCTGAGTTCTATTTGTAAGTTAAATATATTTTTTAAAAGATTATTTATGTGTGTGTATGTGTATACCACATGTGTGAAGGAGGCCAGAAGGGGGGCTAGTATCTTCTGGAACTAGAGTTGCAGTTGATTGTGAACCAAACTTCAGTCATCCAGAAAAGCAGTAAGTGTTAACACTAAGTCATCTCTCCAGCCCCTAAATTTACTTTTTAAATGGATATATAATGTTGTGGTCATCAGTATTGATGAGATGTCTTGAAGCTTGCATACATTTCTTCATAAAACCATGATAAAACCATTCAATATTATTTCTCCTAGTTACTTTCCTGGGCAATACATACAAGAACTTCTTTTCCTATCTAAATGTAACTTAGTACCAATGAAGCAAACCTTCCCAGTCTTTTCTTATCTCCTGCTGTCCCAGCCTTGGATAACTACCACTCCACTCACAGCTTCAATGCATCAACTTTTTTTCTGTTTGTTTGAGAGAGGGTCTCCCTGTAGCCCCAGCTGGCCTAGAATTCCTCATGTAGACCAGGCTGGCCTCAATCTCACAAAAATCCACCTGAGATTAAAGATGTCTACCACCATGCCTAGCTGAGACTAACTTTTTAATATTCCCTATATAGTGAGAGCAGGTGACATGTCTTTCTGTGCCTGGCTTATTTAACCTAACCTAACAATCCAGTTCCACCCGTGTTGCAAATGACAAGATTTCACTCTTGCTGTGGCCATTGTGTATATGTATTACATTATCTGTTCACCAATTGAGGTAGACTTGTGTTGTTTCCATTTCTTGGCTATGGTCAGTAGTGGTGCAGTCAACATGAGAACGAAGCTGCCTTTTTGACATCCTGATTTCACGTCCTGATTTCATATAGTCAGGAATAGAACTGATAGACTGTATGATCATTCTATTTAGATTTTGTGAGGCAATTTCCATGCTGTTTTTCACAATAACCAGACTAATTTCTATTCCTATTAGGTATGCGTATGTCCTTCCCCTGATCTCACTAGCACCTGCTATCATTTGGTTTTTAATAGCGACCATTCTTACTGTAGTTTTGATCACCTTTCTCTAGTGACTAGTGATAGCAAGCCTTTTTTGTACATACTTGTTGGCCAGTTGCATGTGTTGAAAACATTCTGTTTAAGCCTGTTGCCCATTTTTAAGTCGGGCTATTTGGCTTTTATCTGAATTGTTACATATCTTGAATATTAACTCTATGTCAGATAGTTTGTATATATTTTCTTTGTTCTGTAAGTTGTTTCTTCACTCTGAGGATTGTGTCTTGTGAAAAAGTTTTTTGGTTTTATGTATTCCCATTTTTCTGTTTTTGCTTTTATTGTTAATGCTTTAGGGATATTGTTTAGAAAATCCAATGTCCTGTTGTGTTTACTCTGTTTTCTATTAATAGCTTTATAGTTTCAGGTGTTCCATTTAAGTGTCTAATCTATTTTGAGTTTATCGTTTTAACTGTTGAACGATGAGGGTCTAGTTTTATCTTTCTTTGTGAGAATACTCAATTTTCTCAGCACCATTTAACAAAAAGGCTGTTCTTTCTTCAACGTGGTTCTTACTGTATTTGTAGAAAATCAGTTGGATTTAGACACATGAGCTTGCTTCTTGGCATCCTGTGCTGTTCCAGTGGTATATGCCTCTTTCAGCCTAGCATTGTGTTATTTTTGTGATTGCAGTTTTGAAGTGTACTTGGAAGTCAAATAGTACAATGCCTCTTGCTTTGTTCTCTTTCCTTATAATGACTTTGTTTATTCAGATATCTTGTTGCATCATACAAATGGTAGGAGTTTTTTTCTAGTTCTGTGAAGAATGTCATTAGTGTTTGGATTAGAAATCCATAGTATTTATAGATCACTTTGGTCAGTATGGGCGTTTTAACAATATTGATTCTCCCAGTCCATGAACATGGGATATGTGTTCATATCTTGTATGTCCTCTTCAGTTTTCTTCACAAATATTTTACCATTTTATTATAGGCATTGTTTTGTTCTTTGCTTGTTTATTCCTAGGCATTTTTGTAGCTGTTGGAGTTAAGATTGGCTTCTTAATTTCTACCTCAGATAATTTGCTATTTTTGTATAACTGTGCTAATGATTTTCATACGTTGACTTTGTACCCTGATAATTTGCTTGATTTTCTTATGACTTCCAACGGGGTTCTTTGGTGTGGCATTTGGGATTTTCTAAATAATCTTATGAAGGAAGTATAACTTTAATTCAAAAAATCCAGCTGACAATAGTACCAGAAAAGAAAACTGTATATTTATTTATAAACAGAATAGACAAGGACTTAAAGAAACTATAAGCTAACTGAAATAATGTATTAAAACAATGCATTAATATTGTGTAAGATTTTTTATCTGAATAAGAGGGAACTCATGATTATCTCAGTATATCCCCAAAAGATACATGATAAAGACAAAATTGATTTATAATTAAAACTGTCAATTAACAAGTAAGTACTGGAAAGTAATAGCATATGTTAAATATATTTATATATTATATATATGTGAGAAACTTTGCATGTATTTTCTTTAACATCAGGAATAACACAGGTATACTTTTGTCCCTACTGTAAGTCAACAAAGTAATGAAGGCCCTGATCAAGATAATAAGAAATTTAGAATATATAAAATGCTTCAGTTAAGAAGCAAAGAGATAAAAGTCTTTTTATTCCCAGATGATATAGTTGTCTGCACAGAAAATATTGTGAACTTAGGCATAAGACTAATAGGAAAGTTCTGTAAAATGGTAGTAATAGTCTACATAAGTAATAAATTATAGTAGCAAATAAACCATAAAATGCCACTCAAAGTTGCATTATAAACTATGAAGTATCTAAGGATTAACGGAATTTTGGGGTTTCATGTGGAAAATTCTAAAATCCAGTAAGATATAAACAAAGGATTATATTATGTGGGTAGAACGAGCTAGAATTGGAAATACATGATTTCTTTCATTATTTGTAATAATTCATGATATACATATGGATTCTCTTTCAACTCTACCCATAGTCAGTGCAACTAAAATTAAAATTGATTAAATTTTCTATAAGGTAATTTTGAAAAGCTAAACAAAATGAAATCAAGTTTAATATGTGAAATTAGAACTTCATGAGTAAATGATCCTATGGCTAAGAAAATTCCAGCAAAAAGAAAAAAAAAATATGTAACTCTAAGATCTATTTGATGTATAGTGCTACTTTTAAGGATACTAATCTAAAACAAAAATGTGAGGTTGGTACAGTAGAGAAAACATAGCCTATGGGTCCCATGAGAGTCATGTACACAGAGAAATGAGACATCATGGAGATGGGTGGATGAAGGAAGGTTGCTGCTGAAATGGACGATCTAGGATCTGCTCAGGACCTGCAGAAGACAATGCTGCATTTTTCTTCTGCCATTTACAGAAGGGAATGATGAATGAATTAAAAACGTAACTGTAATAAACTATAAAATAAATTTAGAATATCCCCAAGACTTGTTTCATGATCTCAGAGTTAAAGAAGGACTTTAACAACACCCCAAAAGCATATACATACATATGCAGAAAATTTGGTTTATTTAAATGAAACCACAGGAGCCCTGTAGGGCTGTTTCTTATAAATTGGCACATATGTTATCATATGACCTAACAATATCACTCTTAGATATTTACTCTAAATAATTTTAAACATCTGTCTACCCAACATATTTCCATTAGCGCTCTTAGACTTTATAAAAGACCCAAACTGGAATCAACCTAAATGCCCATCAGTGGGAGAATAGATAGAAAACCTGACATACACAATGTGGAAGCAACTGAAAAACTTACATCAAATGGGATAAGCAATTCCAAGAACATGTATGGTATGGTAACATGTACATGAGCTTCTCCAGTACCCAGAACTCTTCTACAGAATTAGAGAGGGAAGTGGTTTCCTGGGGCCATGGGTCAGGTAGAGCACTGACATTAAAGGATTTGAGGGAACTTTTGACATGATGGATATGTTCCACGTCATGATCATGTAGTGGTTACATCAACAGTTTGTCAAAAATTGCTATGCTGTGTACTTTCAAGGAGTGTTCTACTATGTGTAAGTTATAGTTCCATAAAGTTGATTTCAAAATAAAACTAAAGAAATGAAGGTGAAAGCTAGGCATGGTGGTTCATGCCTTTAATCCCAGCACTCAGGAGGCGGGGGCAGAGGCAGAGGCAGGCAGATCAGGGCCAGCCTGGTCTACATAGTGAGTTATAGGCCAGCTGGAGCTATACAGAGATCCTGTCTTAGATCGAAA
>NW_008360328.1:3436343-3456383 GCF_000622305.1 Nannospalax galili
TTTTAAATATTTATTTTTATTATATGTATATCAATTTTTGCCCGTATGCTTATGTGTACACCACATGCAGTCAGTAAAATACCCACAGAGGCCAGAAGAGGTCACCAGATCCCATGGATCTGGAGTTAGGGACAGTTAGGAGCTACCATGTGGATGCTGGGAATTGAATCTTGGTTCTCTGCCAGTGCTCTTAGCCCCTGAGCCATCTCTCTAGCCCTGGACATCATCAGTCTTAATAGAAGTGTTGTATCATGTTGTTGACAGATTGAGATCAGATACTTTCCTAGGTTTGTGTAGCTTCTTTCTCAGCATCTCACCTTTTTCCTGAGAACTCCAACCTGCACATTCCTCTATCACAGTCCCAAGCAAAAGGTTGCTGGTAAAACATCTTTAGAAGAAAACAAGTCTATAACAAGGACCACTAGTGTATATCCCTTAGTCGCCTCAATTATTTTTACTTGTCTAGAACTAATTTAGGATTGTACTCAAGTTTAAACTTGTCTCATAGGGTTTTAAAGAAATGCCTGGTATATCTTATTATTAAGTATTTTGCTGAATACTTTCAAAAGATCAGGATTCATAAAACATAGTCACAGTGTCACTGTCATTCATTTAAAAATGTCCTTAATGCTGGGCACGGTGGCACACACCTTTAATCCCAGCACTCAGGAGGCAGAGGCAGGCAGATCTCTGTGAGTTCAAGGCCAGTCTGGTCTACACAGTGAGTTCCAGAACAGCTGGAGCTACAGGGAGACCCTGTCTCAAAAAAAAAAAAAAAACCAACCCCCCAAAATGTCCTTAATATCATTAAATGTTCAAATTTACAGTTGCTTCATAGTAAAATCAGGCCACTGGGAACTTGCTCATATGAACTTATAGCAATGGTGACAGCATGCATTAAGACCCATGCTGACTCACTCACACAAAAACCCAGCATAGAAGCTGGGAAATGGGCAGCAGGCCCCAACCCTAGCAGAAGAACAACTGGGTGGGGGAGAATAAATCTTTAAGGGAAAGACTCTAGACTCCACTGGATGAACTTGCACTGAGTTCATCCGGGTGCAAGTGCTTGCCTGGGTAGGACTTTACATACATGACAGAACGCATGAAATCTGGTGGGGGAGGGTGCTATGGAGGGTGAGATGGGGGAGTCTAAATTTGATTATGATTTCTTATATAAAACACACAAAACTCAATAAATATGTTTAAAAATAGGTTTCCATGATGCTCTTACAAGCATCCTTAGTGGTTATCTTTCCCCCTTCCTCTCCTCCACCCTACCCTCCCATCTCTCTCCCAGAAACCATAGAATCTCCTCTGGCTCTCATGTCTAGATTTGATGATCCATAATTGCTTTGGCTTGTGTTCCTGTATCTTTAAAACAGGGCTAATAATACCATTTTGACCATCTTGGAAAGTTGTAAATAACAGGTAGACTGTTATATTTGAAATTGCTCTGTAATAGCACTATCGAATAAAAATACAATGTGGACCATTTAAATTTGTCTTACATTAAATAAATACAAAAAACAGTATGCCTTATTCTAAAGATTCTTTTATGTAGCCAGTTACTACAAAATATCATTTCAAATGTTAAAAATATATTTTACATATTTCATACTAAATTTATAAAATCTGGTATATTTTACATTTACTGAGCATTTCAATTTAGATGTTAAATTCTCATCAGACATAATATATGTTTAAATTTCATAAGAGTTATAATTATGTAGATTAAAAAATATTTTATTTATTATTTTTATTTTATGTGTATTAGTGTTATGCCTGCATGTAGGTAAGTGCACCCGTGTCATGCAATGCCCTCAGAGAGCAGAAGAGGCTGTTGGATCTCCTGGAACTGAAGTTATGGACAGTTATTAGCTGTCATGTGGGTGCTGGGATTCCAACCCTGGTCTTCTGTAAGAACAGTCAGTGTTCTTAACTGCTGAGTTATCTCTCCAGCCCCGATTAAGTAGATTTATATCCCCCAATATTTCCAAACAGCGAAAGTTTTTCTATAACTTGGGCTTGTGGTTCAGCTTAGTAAGCCCTTGTGCCGAATGGCCTTCAGCTGTCCACACCTGAGAAGAGGAAACTTCAGGTGAGGAATTTGCTCCATCAGATTGGGGTCTGGCCATGTCTGTGAGGCATTTTGTTAATTGCTGGTTGGTGTGGGAGGACTCAGCCCACTGTGAGTGGTCTTAGGTTGTAAAGGAAAGCAGGCTGAGTACAGGCCAGAGAAGCAAGCCAGGAAGTAGCGTTCCTCCATGCTTCAGTTCCTATCTCCAGATTCCAGCTTTGAGTTCCTGCCATTGCTTCCCTCGATAACGGACTTTGAACTGTAAGTCAAATAAACCCTTTCCTCCCTGCGTTGGTTTTGGTCAGTGTTTTTTCAGAGCAATGAAATCGAACTAAGAGAGCCCCCAAGCTAAAATAAGAATTTAGATTTTAAAAATCTTTTCTTGATTTAGTTCCTAGGAAAGCATTTTGGGGGGCTGAGGATCAAACCCACGGGCCCTGTACTTGCTAGACAAGTGTTCTAGCCCTGGAATACTTCTCAAATCCCCAAATTAATTTAAATGAGAAATCCATTCCCTGTCTCACTTCAGCCATATTTCAAGTGCTTAATAAACATCTATGGCTAGCAGTTTTCATATAGAATAGTTCCAAAGGAAGAACTGTAGAGCTCCAGACCAGCCATGACTAGTTTCACCGAGATTCTCACGTCTCAGCTGGGTGTTACACCATTTCACTTCGGGCCCACCACATAAAAGAAATGAATTTCCTTTGCTTTAACCTACAAAAATATTTCTCAAGGAAACCCTTCCAGCTTTCCCGACAGTGGCACAACAGACTGCTTCCATTTCTGTAATCAGAATTTATTTTGTCTAAGAATTGCTACATATTCTGGGAAATAAATATATCTCTCTAAGACTGGGGGAAAGATGACCGAAATAGACTGTTTTTAAAGAGCTGAGGGATCGATTCCTGGTAGTAATGCAGTCTGGAATATACGAAGCCATTAGCACAGGGGCATCCACAGCGAGGTCAGAGTCTATTCTGAGCTGCGGAGAATGAAGCTGCTTTTGACTTCAGAGCATTGCTGAGAGCAGACTGCCGCCTGAGCAGAGCCAAACCCATCTAGGTTGAAGAGCATCCCAGGGGTTGCCCTGTGTGGCTGGGATCTGCTAGCAGAGGTGAGACCCGCCACTGGGGAAATGAGCCAGGGCAATCTACCCCAAACATTTTTCTTTCCATGACTTCATTCCAGAGTTGAGCACTAAGGTAACAGAAGATGAACCCCTCTCAAAAATTCCTTGCCCCTCAAAAGGCTCTTTAGTTTGAAAAAACCCACTGCCTGTAGTTGGGTGACAGTGCTTTAACAAACACTAAGCTAGCCCTTACCGTGTCCCAGACATTCTCCCAAGGACTTTGCCTGTATTAACTAATTTAATTCTCTGAACAAACTGATGCCATGGATACTGTTATCATCTCTGTTTTAAAGACAAGGAAGCCAAGTCAGAAAGGAGTTAGCTAGCTAGCACAGTGTCTTACTGCTGGTCAGTGAAGAATGGGCTTTGAATACATACAATCCAGGTTTTGGAGCCATCAGTAAACCCAAAGCTGCTAGTGGGTATGAACCACAGACTAGATGTCTCAGCCCAGCACAGAGTGTGGAACTGCAACCAATCAGCTAAAGATTCAGGAGCATCATCCCAGATCATCAACAAAATCATCAGGTGATTCAGAAACCCATATGCTTTGCGGTTGTCCTCTGGGCTTCTATAATGTCCTCCATGTCAAAGATCTGCTAGTCAAACTACTCATCCTTCAAGGCTCAGCTCAAAGCCAACCTTCTTCATTGGATTTGTTAAATCTTCAGAGTCATAATTACTCTCTGTTTGATCTCTTTCAACCATTTACTGGCTAATCTGGAATACTGAAGCTTTTCTAAAGCTTTCTTAAATTACAATGACATGTTTCTCCTGAGCCCTGACCCACTGGAGGATAGGAAGTCTGTCTTCCTCATTTTCTGTCCTTCACTGCACCTAGCAGGGTGCTTTTTCTTTGCCTTTCTAGTCACCCCATACATATTCATTGACCTAATTTAAATAGAAATATAACTTATTGAAAAATTTACTCTAGTGGGTTCCAGAAACTTAAATCCTAAACCTTAGTTCTGACACCAATTAGTTATGCATTTGGACAATTTATTTAAACCTCCCTGAGCCTTAGTTATCTCATGTGTGTGTAGTCAGATGAGATAATCTCTTAGATCCCATGACTTTTATGGAGCAGGCTATTATTTCCTCTGAATTTATGTACACAAAAGGTTTTTAAGTAAGTCCCTAAAGGATGTTTCATGTGCTTTGAGATCACTCTTGGTAAGACCCTTGGTTGAAGTAAAAGGGGCATTCTACCTTCTGGAGCAGTGGAAAGCCCTGAATTGTGCTTCTTGGGGAAGATTAGTGTTTATTAAGTAAGAAAATAGTAATTAAAAGTCTAGCCAAAAAAAGGATGCACAAATGTAAGCCTTGATATAAAACAATACATTAAGAATTAATGGAGGAGTGGATGAACTCACACCTAGGGACATTTGGGGGCACAAACTTGACTCCATAAGCCTTAATATATATGAAATTGCGCCAGGGGGCTACAGGGGTGCAGATAAGGAAGAGCGTCTAAATATGATCAAGACATATTGTATAAAATGCACAAAAATTCTATTATTCAATTAAAAGGAATTAATACCTCAGATGTAGGGTATTCACCTAGCATGTGTGATGTCCTGGGTTCAATTCCCAGTACCCTCCAAAAAATTGGTGGAAAAGTTCCCACACTGTTGCTCAGATTTTTGAAACATCATTATATTGAAGTAGGTAATACTCACAGTATACAATTTGAAACATTAAAAATAAAATTTTTATTGGAAATTGCTGTTTCAGTTTTCTTCACTAATGTTGCTTATTTGGCTAAAACATTTGCTTTCCTTTGAGAGAAAGTCCCAAGTGAAGCACCTCATTGTCTTGCCTGCTACTGTACAGTGTGGGGTATTCTACATATTGTCTGTCTGTTTAGAAGCCGAGACCCCTCTGTGCAACTGTGTAACCTGATGGCAGGTGAAATACCAGCATCCTGGTGCTGAACCAGTGAGGATGGGCTTGCTATCCCATTGCACAGAATGAGATGCTGAGGTTTAGAAAGGGCCTACTATCAACAAGACCACCTATAGGGATGCTGGGAGAGCCTATTGGGAAAACCACTGATTGAGCTGAGCAGGCCCATTCATCAAGGTCTTTATCGTTCATTGTCTTCCTGCCCAACTTAGTTCCATCGAGCCCATGCATACTGCCGTACTGAGAGAGGAGATGCTTACCTGGTGGCCCAGCACCTGCGTGTGAAGGTTTCTCCAGCTGAGTCTGATAGGTGTACTAGGGGGAGTCAGCTTCTTATTAGAGAGGAGTAGGGTGGGCTCTGTGTTCCCCAAGGGATCTCTCCTCATGTTGATTGATTCTGTCTTGATCTGGGTCCAGGGATGGAAAGTTAGCTAACAGAGTGTGCAAAATTAAATTTTGTTGACTCTTGGAAAAGAATCGAAAGGTTAACTTTTTTACCCATTCTCTTCTCAGAGCCTTGAAAAGAATTATGAACTCTTTTGAAAAAGATCAAAAGTGGTGGCTTTTCACAGAGGTGTCATAGTGAGTGAACTTGATCGTCTTTTGTCCCTTGTTCCCAGTGTGGAAGTGAACGAATGACTTCACCTATGTGACTCTACAAGTTGCCATAAGATCTCTGTTCTCTGCTCCCTGAACTCCCTCTCTGCTGATTTCTGGTCCTCCATATGTGGTCACCTTGCCACCAGACCCTCAGGAGCTGAACTGGAAAGCAGGTAACAGTATCTTGTGTTCTGTTCAAAGAAGAGATTGGGTAAGTAAAAAATGAGGCTGTGACTTTTTTTTTTTTTTTTCGGTCTTTTTGAGGCAGGGTCTCCCTGTAGCCTCAGCTGGCCTGGATTTGCTATGGAGACCAGGCTGGCCTCAAACTCACAGAGATCCACCTGCCTCTGCCTCCGGAGTGCTGGGATTAAAGGCACAAGTCACCACACCCGGCAGGCTGTGATTCTTGAGAAAGACACCCATCTGATGGTCCCTAGTTTACATCCACAGCCTTCTTAACTTCAACTACAGAGCAGCCTCTGTGCATGTTAGGATGCATGGTCTTCAGTGTACAGGCTCCTGACTTGCTCCAATCAACACATTTCTTTAACTCCTTCAAGCAAGCTTGTTAGAGCTATCTGCTATTTCGTGAGGTTCCAACTTCCTCTGATTAATTAGGAAGCCTGGAAGTGTGTGAGTTGCTTCGGAAACTGTTCTGTGGGTGATTGTGGCATTGAGAAAGTTCACTTTTTAAATGTTTAATGCTGAGCTATTTTCTACTCTGAAGGTAGATGTGGGGAAGGGGAATGTGTATTTTCATCTCCAGCCCTTTCTGCTTGTGCTGCTTTACCTACTTCCCCGACCTCCCACCTTCCTCCCCTCTTTTCCTCCAATAACGATGATGATGATGATGATGATGATGATGATGATATAAGAGTAACAACATGGGAGAACCATTGTTCTTGGAGGGGTGGTATACCAAAAAGAAGCATTATTGAAATTATCCAGGAAAGTCACATCCTTAGATGCCTTTGGAGGGGAAAGTCAAAATGGTGGCAAACTACTTGTTATCCAACACCCCCAACTCTGAGCTTCCTGTATCCCTGTTTTGCAAAACTGATGCTGAAGACCACTGCACTCTACTGACCTAGCCTGCCTGGGCTTATGTGCCCCCTCCCATCTCCTACCTCTTGGCCATTTGGCCTCCAGATGGCTAATCTAATCCACTTTATCTTGCACCTTACAATGTCATGGTCAGATGTAGCTTTATCCCAAAGTCTGAAATTATCATTTCCATAAACCTTCTCCAGTTTCCTCTTCACAGTTCATTAATTTAGTCACTCAATAAATGTTTATTTGTAATCTCTGTGTGAGGTGCTGGGTATGCAAAGATAAATGAGGCAGATATATATCTCATTCTTGCCTTCGAAGTATATAGTCTAACCTGGAAAATGATTATTGAATAAGAAATGATCATGGGGTACTTGTCACACTGACGTATAGGGGCCCATGACAACCTAGAAGGTCTCCCTGACAAAAAAAAAATGTTTAAAATGAAACCTGAAGGAAAAGAATGAGCAAAGGAAAGCATCCAGGTACAGAAGACCATGCATGTGAGCATTCCGAAAGTTGCGTGGTGTGTTCGCATTAGAAGACGAGTGTAACCAGAGCACAGTTGTCCTCCTTAGCTGTCTGTTGCTGTGATAAATACAGTGACCAACATGAACTCGGGGAGAAAATAGTTTATTTGGCTTACTGGTTACAGTCCATCATTGAGGGGAGCCAAGGCAGGATCTCAAGGCAGAAGCTGAAGCAGAGACTGTGGAAGAACACCACTTACCGGATTGCTTTCCTTGGATTGCTCAGTTACCTTTCTTATACGGCCCAGGTCCACCTGCTCTGGAATGGGGCCACCCACAGTGGACTGGGCCCTCCCACATCAACCATCAATGAGGAAAATGCCCCACAGATATGCCCACAGGCTAATCTGGTGGCAGCAACTCTTGAATCAATTGAGAGTCCCTCTTCCCAGATATGCCTAGGTTTGTGTCAAGTCAACAAAAACTATGACAGTAATAATAGGCAATATTAATTTAGCATTATATGTACCTGGAAATGTTTAAAGCAGTTTGATTTATTTACCATTCATAATAAGTCTGTGATGAGGAACCGAGAGAACAGAGAAGGTAAGGAACTTGTCTAAGCTCTCATTTAGGAATGCTGTATCTGGGTTATGTGCCTTGACTGTCTGGTACTATCTTGTCTCCAGAACCTAGCACCAAATTGCAGAGAGAGTGAAGGGACAGCAGATGAGGACCACATCACACCGCTCAGCAAAAGAAGCGGGAGGATCCTTTCAGTTATTTTAGATGGTATTGAAAGTTAAATACAGTTTCCAGATCTTCTAAATAAACTTTCATTTATTTCTTCATATAGACATTGGGAAAATTACTTGAGAGGCTTAGTTCTAGGTTAGGCACTGTAAGAAAAATCACGTTGGTCCTCTGAGGACTGAAAAGGTCCTCATTGCCTTGAGAGGCTGTGGGAGGAGAGCTGCTGATTCCTGGAGCAGGCTGTGCTTGAATTATGTTAGGGGAATAATTACAGAGTAGACTAGTGGAACCTGTGGAAGTTTTCACACTGAGGTCCATTTCCTTTTTGTTTCTTTATTCAGCATTTACTTAGTATGTGCCAGCTGCATGCCTGGTTTTCTGCCAGATGTTGAGAAAAGAGCTGTAATTTGGACAAGTAAAGCCAAAACTGGAAGGAAAAAAGGGAACATATGGCAGGGGGGTCCACCCTGGAGTGAGGTTGAAGAGGGGTGTCTGCTTAAAGTTTAGTTGTGGCGCAGGACAGAGAAGAGGAAGTCATTGATGGCCCAAAGTCCTAAAGATCAGAATCAATAGTGAGGCTTTTGTTGTTGGTATTGGTATAATAGAAAGTCATTGCCTAGTTTGTGAGGTGGTGAGGAAAGCAATTAAGGGAGTTTTTAGAGTGACTGGCAGCTGTGCACAGGGTCCACTAGACATCAGTAAGAGCTACAGAGTGAGTTATGCTAAATCAGGTGGAGAAGGCCCCAGGAACAGAAGAGTAGGCCCAAGTGCCATTGACTGCCATCTCTCTCTTGTCCTGAGTGTGCAGCAAACTGGGTGTGCTGTGGGTTAAACAGATCAGCTCTTGAAGATCAAGGTTAAACCAGCTTTCTTTTTGTCTCTTGAGGTAGACAAGATTTCTGGCTATTGGTTTAGGGTAGTAGTTTCATGAACCAAAACCTGCCTTCAACTTGGCATTTCTTCAACCCAAAATAAGCCTATTATTTACCCTCGACTGCCCTGAAAAGGGTAAGAGAAATTAATGTAATTTAAGGAGAATGTCCTTAATTAAAGGAGCCACTTGGTAAATTTCAATGGCTGCCCTGTTTCAGACAGGTCCTCCTCCACCTCCTTCCCTATCTCATTCTTCTTTAATATAATTTTTCAAATTCTCCTATTGTTGGGAAGTTTATCACATTTGGGTTTTACCTGGTGAAGTTTTATTTACTCTTTGCTGGATACTTTTTCAAGTTGACTGCATTTCAGGGACTGGCACACACACTGGATCTTAGCGCCAAGGCATGTGGGTTAGTGGATGGCTCTGGAGCAGTGAAAGCAACCCTTGTGTGGCTCTGGATGACTGTGCCGAGCCCTGGCATTTCAGAGTCGCCAGGGGGTCACATGGGTGTGCTTCTTTCCTTCTTTCCTGGCATGCACAGTTGAGAGCTTGCCTCTACCACATAGATTCTCTGAACTGGCTTCTCCTCTCCCTACTATGTATACTTTCTCTGTTGACTTAGTGTCACACATTTGCTGGTTAGCATTATTTAGTGTGTGGGCAGGAACACTCTGGCAGTGAGTGCTGCTTAGAGTCAAACAAATCACACCAATAATAACTGAGGCATTTTAGTGAATGTTTTGTACTGCACAGTTACTTCTTATAAACCTAGGAAGATATAGACACACAGACACACAGAAACACGCACGCACGCACACAGAGACACACAGATACAGACACACACACACACACACACACACACAGACATATTGAATTTTGCCTTTAGGGATTTTTTTTAATGGCATACTAGAGTTTTGTAATTAACAGGTATTTTATGGTTGATAAAGTTTATCCTCATTATATATAAACAAACAAACTGAGACTCAGACAGGAAAGGAACATGGGTGCCCAACACAGCAGGTCTATTTTGGCATATAGATCTGAGAATATGAATCAAAACTGATGTTCTGTGTGTCTCAACACCTAAAATCTTCACACTGTCTAAAGAAGAAAAACAGACTTGCAAGACTGATTACTTATAGTGTCATGGTTAGAAAAGGATCAACTTGAAATCATTTGCATAAATAGAACTTGAACTCAGGTCTCTGGAACTCACATCAGTATCCTCTTACATGGGGGCATATTTCTCTGAAGATAAAATGTACTTGGAGAAGCAGAGGTGCAATTAAAATAATTCAACACCTCCCCAAGCCCTATATTCTATGAGTCCTGGCTCCTTCAAGTTCTGACCTCTACCATCCTTACAAAAACCTGGCTATACTTTCCTTAAAAATGTCAAGAGGTGCAGAGACATGGCTGGCTTGGAGCAAGCTGAGAGCCCAGGGAATGGATGTTCTGACATAGCACTTCTGGTCACAGGAGTTAATTACTTCAGATACAGAGCTTAAGTGCAGGTCATGAATCAGATCAGAACCAGTTCCTGGAAGCATTGCTATTGAAAGCCATGGGAGGCAGGAGGGGGAGGGGGAAACAGACCATTTTTCTAGCACTACATTGCAATAGCCACAGTTAGCTGCAAGGAAACTGTGGGTACACAGAACCTACTGCCTCTGATCCCCACAGCACATAAGCCCACAGTCTGGTCTAAGTAGGAGCCCAAGGCTACCCATGTTAAACTTTGTTCTCACTCTGTCTGCCAGCAATGTCCCTTCTTCCTTCTAAGTGACCTGAGTCTCTCTGTGATTGTTGGGTGCTCTCTGTAACTGTCCATGTTCTCACTCCTGGGTCTGTTTGAAGGCATTTTTCTTAGTAGAGAGATTTCTTATTATATGGGATTCCAGATTGGGTGGCTTAAACAACAGGAATTTATTTTCTCGGGAGGTGGAAAGTCCAAAGTCAAGGTGCTGGCATGGTGAGTTTCTCTCTCCTTGATTTGTGGATGTCAATCTTCTTGTTGTGTGGTCACATGACCTTTTCTCCGTACGTGCATATCCTTGGTGTTTGTGTTGTATAAAGATATGGGCCATACTGGATTGCAGCCTCATTTAGCCTAATTGCCCCCTTCAAAGCCATATCTCCCAAATGTTGTCGCACTGGGAGCCAGGGCAAGTTTGGATGGATTAAACCGAGCCCTTGATAGTACCACAGAAGACCTGTGACTAAAACTATGTGTAGCCTTATCTCAGCAGCATAATACTCCTATAAGATCAAGGCAAGGCACCTCCACAGACAATGAGGAGACATCTACTCATTAGTTCATGTCTTTCAGGATGCCTACTAATATAGATAGATCTGAGCTAAAGAGTTTTGTTCTTAGTCTTCATGATGGGAATGTGGAATAATACACTTCTAGGGTTATCATGAGTAAAGCTCTAGAAAAAACACTTTCAGGAAGTATGGGAAATTACCAAATGTGCCCATGTTTCTCATTTTTTAAAAAGGCTTTATTATTTATTTTTATTTTATGTGTATGAGTGTATTGCCTGCATGTATGTAAGTGCACCCATGTCATGAAATGCCCTTGGAGGTCAGAAGGGGGCATAGGATCCCTGGAACTGGAGTTATGGATGGTTGTTAGCTGCCATGTATGTGCTGGAAATAGAACCTGGGTCCTCTGCAAGAGCAGCCAGGGTTCTTAACTTCCGATTCATCTCTCCAGCCCTGTGCCCATGTTTCTCAAAAGCCAAATCTATTTTATTTGATAACTTAAATTTCTGTATTAAATGTTCAAATCTAGAAAGTAGGTGGATGTGTATGTAGACCTATTATGTACAAACAGTTATGAATATGTATATATGCATGTGTGTTACATGCATATAGAAAGACTTTATTTTACCACAAGGTTTGAGAACTTTATAGAAAATTTGAAAACTACTTCAGATGATGCAGGAAAGAAGTCAGCGGAGTTGGGGGTTTTAGTCAAGCACTATGAGGCCATCCTGTGGTGACATCAAGACAGCTACCCCTGTATTAGGCACAGGTTCGCATTCATAGTGTCTAATACATAAAGAACAATTACTTTGGCTGGAAAGATGGCTCAGCAGGTAAAAATGCTTTTCTTCAAGCCTGATGACTTCAGTTCTGTTCCTGAAACCCATGATGGAAGGAAAGAACTGGCCTCTGAAAGGTGTCCTCTGAACTCCAGACACATGCTGTGGAATGCATGCACGCGCGCGCGCGCACACACACACACACACACACACACGCACACACACACAAATTATAAATAAAATTTTAAAGAACAATTTATTGGGACTGGAGAGATCGGTGATTAAGAGCACTGACTGCTCTTGCAGATGACCTGGGTTCAATTCCCAGCATCCATATGGGGTCTACGAACCATCCTTAACTCCAGTTCCAGGGGAATCTGAAGCCCTCTTCTGACCTCCGTGGCATTGCATGACACGGGTACACTCACATACATGCAGGAATACACTCATACACATAAAATAAAAATAATAATAAATAAAATATTAAAAAAGAACAATTTATTTAGTCAAGCCCAACTGCAGCTCTATAAGGTGTTACATTGTCACTGTTTTATACAGAGGAAACAAAGGCACAGAGAAACAACTTGCTCAAGACCACAAAACCACTCTAGGATGCCAATGTGTCTGTCTGATATTAAAATCCAGAAACATTTACAGTCTATTTGAGAAGAGAAAATCTAAACACCTAGAAATGAAAATCAGATGGTTAGCCCATGTGTTGACTCAGTGCCATGTGATCAGTTTGAGGATAAGTTGTTGGAGAAATCCTTACAAAAATGCCATACCAGAATCAAGCTTTGAAGTCTAGATGCATTTTAAACAGGGACAGAGGCGAGCAGAAGAATGTTTGTAGAACTGGAAACAGAGACGGCAAATTGAGTTCAGGAAGCAGCAGGGGATTGACATGTCATGATATCCGAGGGCTGAGAGTACTGTGAAAAAAGAGAAAGGACTGGAGTTTCTGAGGTCGGCACCAGACTCACTCTTGAGAGGGGAAGCAAAGTTTGTGTTGAATTGCGGTAGATTTGCAGCTACGACATTTTCATTGTCGGCAGTTCATTTGGGATCAGAAGTGAGCCCTTGGGTCAGATGGGAGAACTTTGTATATTGAAACTATATTAATAATAAATTGCAAACAGCATTTCTGCCTGCTGAAAATAATAATCATATGGGAGGAAAGTAAAAGAGAACCCCAAATGTTATATTTTTGTAACATTGCTCTCCCAGGTGCAGAGGAACGCGCATGGGGTTGTTGATAGTGGAGCCACAGTCTTGAGTGGAAAAGTTCAGCAGACAGGAATCACTTTCCACACAACCAATTATCTTAGAACCTTACTGAGAACTGTGTTTAGCATGTCAACTCAGACTCCGAGACTGCTGTTATAACTGCCAAGTTAACTTGGTCATCCAGCTCCCACCCACTAATGCAGACTTATGTATATGGCCTCAGAGTTCATTAGTTACCATCTGAATATGTCCTCTTCCTCCATGAGTTTTACCTGATCAGCATCTTTAGTTTTGTACCTATAAAGATCAGATATGTTTCTATACTAGTTAGAGTTCTCCAGAGAAACAGAACCAGCAGTAGACATAGATTATAGAAGATAGTGCATTAGTTTGCTTTCTATTTCTATGACTAAACAACCAAAAAACAAAAAACTAAACAAAACCACATTGGGGAGGAAAGGGTTTATTTCAGCTTGTAGTACAGTCCCTCACAGTGGGAAGCCAGGGCAGGAGCTCAAGCACTACAGGAGCCTGGAGGCAGGAACTGAAGCACAGACCATGGCTTACTGTCTTGCTCCTCTGGCCTGTGCTCAGCCTGCTTTCTTATACAACCCAGCATCACCTGCCCAGGGATGGCACCACATACTGTGGGATGGACCCTCCCACATCTCTCAACAATCAAGAAAATGCCTCACAGACATGTCTAAAGGTCAGTTTTATAGAGGAAATTCCCCAATTGAGATTCCCTCTTCTCAGGTGTATCAAGTTGATAACTGAAACTATTCAGCATAGGTAGGTAGGTAGGTAGATGATAGATGATAGATAGATATAGATAGATAGATAGATAAATAGATAGATAGATAGATAGATAGACAGACAGGTAGATGTTTAAAAATTGACTCACATTAATAGGAGGCTGAGAAGTCCCACAACATGCTGACTATGAACTGAGAAATAGGGAAACTGGTTGCATACATCCTGGAATTGGAAGAGCCAAGAAACAGAAACTCTGATACCCAAGGGCAAGAGAAAGAAGATAGCTGGCTTAGCTCAAGAAGAATAAGAGATGGAATTCTCTCTCTCCCCATCTTTCTGTTCTACTTGTATTCTGAATGGGCTGGATGATGTCTGTCCATATTGGTAAGGACAGTCTTTGCTCAGTTTACTGACTCAGTGCTAATTTCATGTGGAAACACCATCATGAACACATCCAGACATAACGTTTTACTGGCTGCCTGGACGTCCCTTAGCCTAGTCAAGCTGACAGAAAATTGATCATCATAGTTTCCAATGAAAGGCAGCTTTTTATATGAGAGTGGATCGTCCATATGGATCAATGGTTGTGGTGTCCTCTTCCTTTTTCTAAAGTGGTGGGAGAGAATGTAGGGCTTAAGTGAAAAGAAGCTTTATGCTATGACAATTTTGAACCTAAGAAATTGTTTCACCAAGCTCGCAGAAATAGACAAGTAATTGCTGTTGGGAGTGAGAGAGTGGTAACATTACATTGGTGTGGGGAGTAGAAAAAGCTGTGGGGTGGGAGAGATGACAAAGAAATTCCCCACATTCCAATCCAATCTTGTGGGAAATTCTTCAAGGGCTGAGTGCTTGGAGACTGGTAGACTTTGTAACTCTACTCAGATTGACTTAGGTAAAACTGACTGTGATGGTTACTTTTAATTGTCATCTTGACACAACCTAGAATCAGTTGGGAAGAAAGCCTCCATGAGGGTTTGAGTCTTGTCAGGTTGGCCTGTGTGGGACTGCCTTGTTTACTTATTTGATGTGGGAAAATCCACCTTCTGGTAGAAGCCTAGAGAAAAAGACATGGAAGAAGGAAGGCTTGTTGCCATCTATGCTCATTTGGTGTTCATTCTTGCTGGTGAGTTCTCTACTCTGTTGCTGCCACTAATGAGTCCTTCACTGATATGAGAACCAGGTTCTTTGGGCTTCCATCATGGACTGAAGACCAGGGATTCTACAGGGATCCTCTAGGCCTTTGGTGCCATATTGGGAATGATGAAGCATTCAGCTTTGGGAACTCAGCAACTACCAAGTTCTCAGTCTTGTTGGTGTGAGATAGTCATCATTGAAGAGCTCTGACCATATGGTGTAAGTCTATCTAAGTCATTCCTTTTTAATATGTATTCATGCTGTTGATTCTGTTCCTCTAGAGACCCTGACTAATATATTGACACATCAAATCACCATCCTATAAAACTGACAAAACCCAAGTTATCATAGGATCATCTATAGTGCCTCTCATTGCACCAGGGCTGGGAAATACTAAGAGTCTTATGACCCAGTCCATAAGGGGATCATTGTTACTTTGGAGATTAGATCTAACTCATGAAAAATTAGCACAAAGTGCATGGCAGTTATACAAAATCCTCAATAGGCTCATGGGCTCTCAAATAATGCAGCATGAGCAGTGAATTTATGGAAGTAGAGATCCTTTGGCCCTATTCCTGGAGATCCTGACTTTACAAATCCTTTGCATCTGAGTCTTTTTCTTTGTAATTATTTATTAGCGTATACAACATTAGATTTCATTATAGCATTTTTCAAACCAAGTTTGTTTTTGTTTCTCTTCCCCTCTCTGCTCTCCTGCTTCTCTACCTTGTCCCCTCCCACCCACAGTAGCCTCCTTTCATGTCTGCCATGAACTTTTGCCATGAACTTTTGCCCTCACCTCTTCCCAGCACCTCCTATTCCCATGGTCCTCTACCCAGTTTCATAGTCTCTAACCACTTTCTTATCCCCTTATTTACATAGATATAAAGATTAACTTAGATCTGCATATAAAGTGAACATGTGATTTTTGTCTTTTAGAGTCTGGGTCACCCCACTTTATGTAATGCTTTCTAGATCTATCCATATTCCTGCAAATATCACAATTCATCATTTTACAGCTGAATAAAATTCCATTGTGCATATGCGCCACATTTTGATATCTATTCCTGTGTGGATGAGCAACTAGTCTGGTTCCACTTCCTTGCTATGGTGAACACAGCTGCAATAGACAGGATCTGTAAATGTCTCTGCGGTAGGGTGTGGAGTCCTTTGGGTATATACCCAGGCATGCTATAGCTGGGTCATACGGAAGCCTATTTTTTTTTTTTTTTTGAGAAAACTCCACACTGATTTCCATAATGGCTGTACAGTTTACATTCCCACCAGTGATAGATCAGGGCTCCTTTGTCTCTATATTCTCACCAGTATTTGTTCTCATTTGTGTTCTCGATCCTCATTCTTACTGGGGTGAGACAGAGATTAAGATAGTTTTAATTTGCATTTCCTCTAAGAACTGCAAAATTTAAATGCCAAAAAAGTAAAAAATGAAATGAAACCCCAAACTCAGTCAATAAATAGGCTAATGAAATAAACAGATAGTTCTCAAAAGAAGAAGTGTAAATGACCAATAAGTATTTTTAAAACTGCATCTGGGTCTTTAAAGAAGCTCTAAGTCTGCTGAAGAGCTCTGGTGAAGACAGTGTTGGGAGGGAAGGGCTGGGACAGTTAGGGAAGTGCAGCATCACTAAGTACAGGAAGTAGGTGCAAGTCTATGGAGCTGAGGGTGTATGCATGAATCTTCAACTGGGGAGGAGCAAGTGATTTTAATAGGCAAGTGTGCATAGTGTAAACACCTGCAGGGCCTGTAAATTCTACACTATGGAACCAGGAAGATAAAACTGGCACAATCCTTCAAACAAGGGGCTTGATGGAGAAGGTAGTGGGTTAGAGAGATGCATACTAGGTGGAGGAAAGAAGGTGTTGGGTCTTCAGCTAGGTGGTCAGCTAATGAATGCCCTTCAGGGACAGGAGTTCTTTCCCCCTGCCATCTGCTTAGTAAAGCGTACTGATTTCCAGCCCGATGCAGGGTGCACTTTAAACAAGACTCTAAGATTAGCCAATACACTTACCTCCCCCCAAGGAGACCATTCACCCAGAGGAAGCTGATAAATGATCATGTAAAATATTATGCTTTTAAGACAGTCCCTTCTATCTCTCCGAGAGTCAATACAGTCCATTATGTCAGTTCCCATCCGCCAGCTTCTTTCTCAGCTATTTATATTTCCATTTAGTTGGTGCTTAGGCAAGGCCCAGAAAATTAAACTTATCAGAGACTCGTCTGTTATTCTTTTAAAAGACCATCCGTCTTCTCATTGTACTTGCTCTGGCCTGTCAGTTTTCTTGCTTCTCACTTCCTTTTGGCCCATTTGTGCGAGATTCTCCTTTGATCCAAGGTTTCTACTCCTGATCTTTGGACAGTATCTTTTCCTCATGGGGCTTTCCTCCTAAGTTTATTTTTATTCTTTTTGGGGGTTGTGGGCGGAAGATTAGCAGAGGAAAGAGCTTGGCCTATTCTGCTTCTCCACAGTCTACTTTCTGTTTTGTATCCTGCACACCCTGGCCAGTCTCCTCTTCCTCAAACTCTACTTGTAGCATCAGAGAAGAGACAAGACAGATGAGTACTGATAGAGAGATAAGCTGCTCGTACCTTGAGAGGTAGTATTAGAGAGTGAGAGGAGATACTGGGAAGAAAGAAGAGAGAGGGAAGAGTGCCGAGGCAGGGATGGGAAAGACCAGAGCAACAGTGTACGGACGATGGTATTGGTTTCCGTGTGCTAATCTCTAATTTGTGTCAGCAACATGACAACAGTGAATCATTTCATCTTCATGATGTTCCTTTGATTTCTTGTTGCTTCTTTACACCCAAATAAGGATACCAAGACTTAACAGGTCTAGCCTTATTTCTGAAGGTCATTCTTCTATTCTGACATGCAACTGGAATCATACACAGTCTTTTCCTCTACATCATAGAGGAACAAGCAAGCAATTATTTTTCAATTAAAGCTTGAGATATATTTTTAAGGGAATAGTTCCAAAATATAAGTGTTTGTAAAATATAGACAATTTTATATACCCATACTCTCACATAGACACGTGTACAAACCCATGAAACAATAATAAAGCTTATTTTCTTTAATGTTCTTTCACCTTATCTCATAGTTTTTAAGATTGGAAGAGACCACAAGTTTCTTCAAGTCCAGGGCAGGATCTGTCTATTATACTCTTTCCTAGCTGGGAATTCCTTTTCTTTCTTTTTTGAAAATTTAATAAAAATATTTATGTGTATGAATGTTATGCCTGCATGGATGTAAGTGCATCCCTGTCATGCAGTGCCTATGGAAGACAGAAGAGGGCATCCCCTGGAACTGGAGTTACGGATGGGTGTTAGCCACCATAAGGGGTTTGGGATTTGAACCTGGGTTTTCTGCAAGAGCAGCGAGTGCTCTTAACCACTGAGCCATCTCTCTAGCCCCAGGGACTTCGTTTTCAATGAAAGGGAACTCATCCCCATAAAGATAGTCTTGTCCATTGTTAGCTAGCTTGGATGTTTATATAACCATTTCTCTGGGTACTGTGTGGATTATCTCTGAATTGTCCAACTATTTTTGCAATATGCAGTCAGATGCACCAAATCTTCCTTTCTCAGTATAACAGTTTGTGTATGTGGGTATACACTAAGAATTCCTACATTTGCTCACACACGCTAACCAATAAGTTAAAAAGTATTATACAAAATGATCTTGCGCTATTTAAAATCTTCATGTTTGCAAAAATGATTGATAGAATGCAAACAAAAATTGTGTTTATTTATGAGTGACTGAATGATTTATTAAAGTTTTTTGATTGTTATTTAAAGTTTTTAAATTTCTGATTTAATAAAAAAAGCATTTATGCCGGACGTGGTGGCGCACGCCTTTAATCCCAGCACTCAGGAGCCAGAGGCAGGCGGATCTGTGAGTTCGAGACCAGCCTGGTCTACATAGTGAGTTCCAGGACAGCTGGGGCTACAGGGAGACCCTGTCTCAAAAAGACCAAAAAAAAAGCGCATTTATACCATTATGTGTGTCAGTATACACGTGTCCTTTTATCTGAAGAGGCTGGTTCTTTCCCTGTAATTTGAGTGGAATCTGCAGTGCCTGTTATCTCTTTGACTGAGTGTCTGGGCTCTTCCATTTGATTTGAAGTTCCTCGAGGGCAGCACCGTTTCTCAGGCCTTGGGAAGCTGGCTTAGATTTGGGTTATTTCGTTTGCTTATAAATTAACTTGTCCTTCACCCAATACTAAATTCATGGCTTTTGTTCGACGGTATCCTTTGTTTACCTCAATGTTTTAAAATGACGGGCACGAGAAGCTTCCTCCTTGACTTTCCCTGAAACAAATAGGGCTGATGAATCTCCTGGTGAATGTTAACAAATCCATTTAGCTAGTTGAAAACCAATTATTTTTATTTATCTTGGTTCATTGATAATTGTCCAATGCAAACATAAATAATGGACTAATTTTGGTGGGAGAGGAATATTGGTGATCCCTCTAAATAATTACTTATCAGAACCAGCACTGCACTGAGAATTCCTATGACAGAAGCAAAGACTTGATTCCTGTTTTTGAGGTGCTTATGGCAGGGCTGGGGAGATATGATCCTGAAGAATGAGTGGTCAGGCTGTGTACTGGGATGCTGTCTAGTGTTCACCCTGCCCCAAGATTATTGCACTTCCCTCTTCCACAGAGCATTTGATAAAGGAACATCGAGAACACTGACTACTGTAACTGTAACCATTAAAACAAAATAGAGTGAAAGGCATGAAAGGTACTTATGGATGTTTTTTCCTACACATTCTACATTGTTGTTTAAAAGATGTCTCTAGGACTACGGAAATGAATCTGTGTATAAAATGCTTACTGCATAAGTGCAAGGACCTGGATTAGAATTCCCAGAACCCATATAAAGCTAGATGTGGTGGTCTATGCCTGTAACCACAGCACTCCTAAGGTGAGATGGGAGGAGGAGACGAGAGAAGCCCCAGGGGCTCAAGGCCAGTCATATA
>NW_008360328.1:3456403-3488776 GCF_000622305.1 Nannospalax galili
ATAGAGACTTAACTATAACACAGTAAGATAACACACACATATTTATATAACATTTTCTTTTCTTCATCCATTCATCTACTGATGGACGTCTAGGTTGGTTCCACATCTTAACTGACTGAATAATAGCATGACTGAAGCTACAATGCACAGTATGTGTTTCTGTGGTTTGCTACATCATATGATAGTTTCATTTTTAGTTTTTTGAAGAACTTTCATATTGACTACCACAGTGACTAGATTAATTTTTATTCCCACCAGCAATATATAAGGGTCTTTTTCCCTCAAATACTCACTAATATTTGTCATCTGTTTCATTGATGATAACAATTCTGACAGGAATGAGATAGAATCTGAATGTAGTTTTAATTTTTAGTTCCCTGATGGGTGTGGATATTGAACATTTTTCATATATTTATTGGCCATAAGTGTTTCTTCTTTTGAGAACTCTCTGTTCAATTTGTTTGTCCTTTATTGATTGAATGATTTGATTTTGGGTTTTGAATTTTTTGAGTTCTTTGTATATTCTGGATATTAATCCCCTGTCAGATGTATAGTTGAAAAGGTTTGATCCCATTCTGTAGTCTTGTCTCTTCCCTGATGGTTTTGCTGTACAGAAGCCTTTTAATTTCATGCAATTTTATTTGACTTTTTAAAATTATAACTGAGCTATGGAAGTTCTCTTTAGAAAGTTCATACCTATGCCTAAATCTTGAATTACTTTCTAAGGTTTTATGGTAACTTCAAAGTTATAGGGTTTACATTAAAGTCTTTTTACCTATTTTGAACAGATTTTTGTGCAACCTGAATGAAAGGGAGCTGATTTCATTCTCCTACAAGTCAATATCCAGTTTTCCCAGCACCATTTACTGAAGAGGTATATTTTCTCCAATGTATTTTTGGCACTTTTATTTAAAAAATCAGATATCTGTAGCTATAAGAGCTTATATTTAAGCCATTTATTTTATCCCATTCATCTATGTGTCTGTTTTGTGCCATACCATCTGTTTTTGTTACTATAGCTCTGTAGTATAACTTGCTTTATTTTTTAGAATTATTAATTGCTTAAGAACTTTGTATATACATATGTGTTTTGATCAAGTCCACGTTCCACTCCTTACTTTCTAATTCCTCCCTCATTCCTTCTCAATTTCATGTGTTCTTTTTTTAAAAACTACTGAATCCACTTATTGCTTCCAGTATGTGCTTGGGTGTAGGGTTACCTCCTGGGACATAGGCAGCCTTTCAGGGCACAACTGACTCTTCTTCTCCCAGCAGCCATCAATTGCCAAAAGTTCCTCAGCTGAGAGTGGGACTTTGTGACTACCCTTATTGGCTAGGTTTCATAGTGCTAGAAGGTGCTATCCATGTTACCAGGGGAGAAACATAATCATCAGTCTTACTTAGTTGTGAACCCTGTGGGCTACAATAGCAGCCACCCTGGTGAAAGATGTTCACTCATGCAAATAGTGGCAAGAATGTTGGCAGGAAAGTTGTGGAAGTAACCAACCACCTTCTGATTGGATTTAAGACCCTCTCCACAAGACTGAACTTGTACCTGGCACCATTAGTGGAGCAAAGAACATAAGGCTATGTAGGTCATAGACCCTACAGGAGAACTCAATATTATTATTCTGATAAATGGGCATAATATCAAACCAACCTCTAAAGACTTATTGTTATGCCCATAGATTAGCACATCTCTCAACCCTCATCAGAGAAGTTTCTTTTTACAGCAGATGGTGATTAATATAGTTTCTTTTTACAGTAGGTGATAATTAACATAGAGACTTAAAACTGGTCAAATTGTAGAGAATAAGAGATTCCAGAGTGCTCAGCCCTAAGTGGGGCATCTGTATCATATCCCCTCCTCCCAAGGCTCAGGGATCATCATGGAAGAGGAGGGTAGAAAGTTTGTAAGAGCCAGAGGCAGTGGATAATTACTAAGAAACTGTTTTCTGGACAAAACAGGGCAATTGCTCATAGGCACTCACAGTGGCTGTGGCAGAATGCACAAGACCTACACAAGGCCAGTCCAGGCAAACCAGCATGTAGTAAAATTTGGAATCAAATTGTATTGATTATCTATAGCACTTTTTTTCTTGCTTAGGATTGCTTTAGTGTGTGTGTGTGTGTGTGTGTGTGTGTGTGTATGTTTGTGTTTGTGTATGTGTGTGATTCTAAATGAATTGTAAGATTCTTTTCTATTTCTGTGAAGAACATCATAGGGATTTTGATGGGGATGGCACTGAATCTTCAGCTGCTCTTGGTCATACAGACACATTCACAAGAGTAATTCTTCTGAGCTCTAAGTATGGGAGGTATTTCTATCTTCTAACATCTTTGATTTCTTCCTTCAGTGTTTCAAAGTTGGCTACTTTTATTCTTAAGTATTTTATTCTTTTTGAAGTTATTGTGAATTGGATTTACCTCCTAATTTCTTTCTCATCAAGCTCACTATTGGTGAGTAGAAGAGCCACTGATTTTTGTGTATTGACTCTGCCTAAAGTGTTTATCAGTGGTAAGAGTTTTCTGGTAGAGTCTTTAGGCTTTTTTAAGTATAGGGTCATACTATTTGCAAATAGGGATAGTGTGATTTCTTCCTTTACTATTTGTATCCATTTTGTTTATTTGTGTTGCCTTATTGGCATAGCTAAGACTTTGAGCACTATGTTGAATAAGGACAGAGGAGTGACCATTCTTTTTCCATCCTTAATTTTGTAGGAAATACTTTTAGTTTTCCCTCCTTTTAGTATGATATTAGCTATATGTTTGTTGTATGCAGCCTTAATTATGTTGGAGTTGTGTTCTTTCGACTTCTAGTTTCTTCAGGGCTTTTTCTTTTTTGAGACAGGGTCTCACTATGTAACTCTGACTGACCTGGAACTTGCTACATAGACCAAGCTGGCCTCAAACTCACAGGGATCCACCTGCCTCTGCCTCCGGAGTACTGGGATTAAAGACAAACATAATCATGCTTGGCTCATTAGGACTTTTATCCTGAAGAGATATTGAACTTTGTCAAAAGTTTCTGATCTACTGAGATGGTCATGTGATTTCTGTCCCTCAGTTTGTTTATGAGCGGTATTGCATTTGTTGATTTATCTATGTTGCATCATTCTGGTATTCCTGAAATGAAAACAGCTTAATTATGGTGTGTGATGTTTGTAACATGTTGCTGGATTCAGTTTGTGAGAATTTCCCTGAGAATTTTGTGTCTTTGTTCATCAGTGAATTGGTAGTTTTCTTTTTGGTTGTTATATATCCTTACCTGATTTTGGTATCAAGATAACGTTGACCTCAAGAATGAGTTTACTACTGCTATTTCCATTTCTATTTTATGGATGAGTTTGAGGAACTTTGTTGTCAGTCCTTTTATTTTAATATAATTTTTTATTAATTCTTTGAGAATTTCATACATACAGACAATGTATTTTGATCATATTCAACCCCTTAGTACTCCCCCAATTCCTCCCAGATCTCTCCCTATCTCTCCTCCTAACTTTATGTCCCTTTCTTTTAAAAAAAAATTGTGACCCATTGAATCCAATTTCTTCTACCCATGGGTGTGGTACCATATGCTGGAGCATGGTTGACCTACCAGAGACCACATCCCTAAAGAAAACTAACTTTTCCTCCAGTAGCAGCCATCAATTGTCAATAGATCCTCAGCTAGCAGTATGTGGGGGGAGGTGAGCCCTACCCTACATCATGCTGGAATGTTAACTGAAATGATCCTATGCAGGTCTTGTACAACCAAACACTGCTGCTGTGAGTTCATGGGAGTAGTGGTCCTGCAATGTCCAGAAGGCACTGTTTTGATTCAATCTCCCAGATCTCTGGCTCTTACAGTCTTTCTGCCTGCTCTTCCACTATGGTCCCTGAACCTTATAGGGAGGGTGGCATAATATATGCAGTGTTACACTTATGGCTGAGCACTCCACAGAGTGCTTATTCTCTGCACTTTGACTAGTTGTGAGTTTCTGACTTACAGCTTCACATTGCACAAAGAAGCTTCTCTGATGGGGACTGAAAACTGCAGTAGTATATAGGTACAGGGATATAAATCTAGAGCACAGTTTGAGGGAAAGAAAACAGTATTAGGTTCACTTCCGGGTTTTATAACTTCCCCAGTCATGGGAACTTGGTCAGAGTTACAGTACTGGGCATGGGTTTCCTCCTATGGAGCAAGCTTTAAATCCAAGCAGAAAGTGACTGGTTACTCCCATAACATTCATGCCACTATTGCTTCCATGAGCATATCTTGGCACACTGGTTGTTATTGTACCTCATAGGATTCATAGATGGAATAAGACTGTTGGTGATTTGTCTCCCCCAACAGCTTGCATAGCACCTTCCAGTACTATGAAAGCTAGCCATCAGGGAGGAAGCTTCCCAGTCAGTACCAACTTGATTTCTCCATGCCCTGTGACCCTTAGAGCCCTTATTCCCATCTGCAACATCACAAGGTGACAAAGGCAACCTTGTCATTGGTGGGGTCTTGTGTAGGTGCCACAGTCTGAGCAGTGGACGTTAACTCTTAAGACTCTTGTAATTGATCACCAAAGAGATGTTGAAAAAAATGTGTCTTTTTGTGGTTTGGGTTGAAGTGTTCCTTTTTCTTAAAACATCATATTATATTTCCCATAAGGGTGTTGAGTTTATTGGTCATTCATTTGGGCTGGACATTCTGGAAGAGGCCTATCCTGAAGTTGAATGGGCATCAGAACAGTTCTTACATGGTTGCTTGCTGTGGACAAGTGTTCCATATTCTACATTAGCTTCTACTCCAGTCAGGCTTGATCTTTCTCAGCGTGTGCCACAAGACCTCAGAGAGCAGGGCTAGCCCAGCCCCCATGGTGCCTACAGCATGATCACTCACCCTGGCACAGGCTTTATGCCCTCTGGAATCCCATGTCTCTTTCCTTAGAGTTCAGAAATGAATGAATGAATGAATGAATGAGCTAGTGAAAGAGTGAATTAATCTTGTCCTCACTCAGGGAATACATACTTCCTGTGACAACTTCATTAAAGAACTGTGAGATTTTCCTGTTACCAAAATATTCTCTATTATGCTTTCTTCCAGTTTCACAATAGAAAACAAGATCATTGAACTCTATAGGAATTCGGAAAAGGGAAAAAGAATTGTGTTAATACTTTAAAAATAGATGTGAGTTGCAGGAAATGCTGATGTTTTAGATGGTAGAAAGACTAGAAGTTATTTTAGGTGAAAAAAAAATAAGACCAAAGGCCTGGAGGGAAGATAGAACCCGCTGGTGTGGGGAACAGAAAACTAAAAATGAAAGCTCTTAGAGATGCTGGAAACCCTGGGAGAAAAGTTGGTGGAGGTGACACTGCTGAGGGATGGAAGCCTTCAATGCCAGGTTCAAGATGTCATTTATCTTCAGTGCCTAGCCTAGAACTTGATCCAGAATATCAACTTGGTAAATGTTTATTGGACAAGTTAATGAATAAATGAGTTATGAACAGTTAAAGGAAGAAATTGTACGTGGAAAATGTGCTCAAGCTTGAGCTAATGACCCTGGAAAGATGAGAAAGTCAGAAAGAGGAAGTTAAGACACAGCATGTTAGAGTCATGGTGGAATCTTTACCTAGAAATTTCCCACTGGATGCTATTTGAACTTAAGAGAAGCAGAAAGCATGCCCAGAGGTAAAGACTTGTAAGTCATTATTACAAAAGAGTTGAGACCCTAAGTTTGGATATGCCGTTAAAAGCAGAGCTATCAAATTTGAAAATGAAAGGGTGAGACTGAACCAAGGGGTTTATACCTGAGGCAGGGCTAGGGAAGTGAAATGGAGGAGAAGCAGGACGTTTGGAAAACTAGGACAGTGGCATCAAAGACAGATAGGTAGAGAGCACTGTTTTTCAAAGAGGTGGGAAAAATGGCTGTAGCAGCGGGATAATGCTCAGAAGCTGAGTGTGTCGGAAAGGATATTTCTTAGACAGTCAAGGACAGTGCCGAGTCTGACTGGAGAACATTCCATTGGCAAATCATCAGAACACAGGCAGAATAGCAGGGCCAAGGGGGTGTCTTGAAGAGTGGAAACACATCTTGTGATAGTCAAGTTTGAAACACGTGGAGGAACTTTGGAGTCTGAGATGGAATCTCAGAGCAACTGGCCAGTAATACAAGATGAAGAAATGCAAAAATAACTTGGACTTGGGTAAAGATTATGAAACAGATGGAGAGCCAGCCTCATAATCCCAGCAGCTCTTTTAAGCTATAGTAGAAGTAGCCAAGTCAAATTAAGGGAAAGCTCAAGACTCTGTCTAGAAAGGAAATCATTACAAACAATAACTAAACATTTAAAAAGAGACACTTGGGATCTCTATAGGTTGGATAATGACTATAAAAACCCTGACAGTTCTGAGACTTGTCCTCTAATGTCTTTTTTTCTGTAATGATTTTCATCTGGAGCTAGAGTGGAAAAGGAAAAGAAACTCTAAGGAGGGAAGCAGGCCTCAAAAAATAAGAAGAAAAAGAAAGCGAAGAATCCCTCATGTCTGTAGGAAGGAAGGAAGGAAGGAAGGAAGGAAGGAAGGAAGGAAGGAAGGAAGGAAGGAAGGAAGGAAAGACGGATGCATAGGAACTAATTACTGCCTACAACAGTGTCCACTGGCTTATCCATCTGCCCTCATATATGAGACCAGCAGCAAACTGAAGGGCTATCACAGTGAATGACCACAGGACTTCACAGTCCTATGAACCCAGAGACAAAGCTGGCCTTTTCCATACTCCAACTCTTTCCTTTTGGGCAAATTTCTTTTAAAAATATAATTTTTTATTATTTTTATTTATGTATATGAGTATGAGTGTATTGCACCCATGTTGTGCAATGCCCACAAAGGTCAGAAGAGGGTATTGGGTCCCCTGGAACTATAGTTACTGATGGTTGTTAGCCACCATGTGGGTGCTGAGAAATGAACCCAGGTTCTCTGCAAGAGCAGCCAGTGCTCTTAATCACTGAGCCATCTCTTCAGCCCCCATTGGGCAAATTTCTTAATCCTTAGTTTCCCACCTATAAAATAGCAAGAACAAGCCAACAGTGATGGCATTGAAACTCAGCTTATTTATTTACAATTTATTTATTTATTTTAAGTAGACTTTTGAGCTACTACATTTCCCTCTGTTTTTTCATACCACCTAAGGATTATTTCTCTTTCCTCCCTCTCTCTTCTCTGTATTACCCTCCCTCTTCCCTCTTGAGTTAAAGTATCCCCCTTTCCCCCATTTTCCCCTTGATATCTGTCTCCTACTATCCTCCTCTCTTGAACTCCTTCCCCTTTACCACCATGCGTTCTTGTATAACCCTTCCTCCTCCTCCTCCTTCCCAGTTAAATACCCCATTTTTCCCATTTCCCCTTTGATAACACTGGTCTCCTACTATCCTCCTCTCTTGTGTGCCTTCTTCCCCTTTATCCCCATGGTTCCTTTCCATTTCCTGATTTCTGTGGTTACATCAGGATATCTACTCACATCTAAGAATTTGGAGCTAATGAGAGAGAGCATGCATCAGTTGCTTTTCTGGGTCTGTGTTACTTCACACAATATAACAATTTCTAGGTCCATCCATTTACCAGAAAATTTCATGATTTTATTTTTCTTTACTGCTGAGTAGGGCTCCATTGTGTAAGTGTAACACATTTTCATTATCCATTCGTCAGTTGAGGGGCAATTAGGTTGCTTCTAAATCTTAGCTATTGTGAAAAGAGCAGCAGCAAACATGGTTGCACAGTTACTGCAGTAGGATGAGTTCTTTGGGTATATGCCAAGGAGTGGTGTGACCAGATTATATGGCAGATTTATGTTTAGTTCTATACTAGTTCTCCACACTGCTTTACACAGTGGTTGCACCAGTTTGCAATCCCACCAGCAGTGAATGAGCGTTCCCCTTTCCCCACATCCTTGCCAGCATTTGGTATCATTTGTTCTCTTGATCTTAGTCATTCTGACTGGGGTAAGATGAAAACTTAAAGTGGTTTTGATTTGCATTTCCCTAATTACTAAGGATGTTGAGCACTTTTTAAGCTGTTACTTAGTCATCTTTATTTCTTCTTTTGAGAACTTTCTGCTCAGATTCACAGGCCATTTTTAAATTGGGTCATTTGTTTCTTGACTCTTTGTTTTGGGGGTTATTTGTATATTCTGGGTATTAATCCTCTGTCAGATATGTAGGTGGTGAAGACTTTCTCCCATTCTGTGGGCTTCTTCTTCACTAGATTGGTGGTTTCCTTTGCTGTACAGAAGCCTTTGAGTTTAATGAGGTCCCACTTGTCAATTGTTGACCTTAATTCCCAAGCAACTGGTGTCTGATTTAGAAAGTCCTTTCCTACAACTATATCTTGTAGGGTATGGCCTATGTTTTCCTCTAACAGTTTCAGCATTTCAGGTGAAACCCACATTTTATGGTTATTGTGCAGACTCAACAGTATGCCCAATATAGGACTTGGTGTTTAATAGATGATTGCTTTGAAAAAAAGATGAATTTTACCAGGGAATTTTTAATGCTTTAGATCCCAATAGTCCTTTTGTTATGCAGTATCTCCAGCATGCATTAACAGAAGTCCTAGCTTTCTAAGCTACTAAATAGACCTTGAGTACTAGAATATTCTCTGTGTCGGGTCATGGGAAGCCTATGTCAGTAGTTTTGCAGACTAGTAAGCAATCTATGGGGTGCCATTTAAAACCAAGAAACTCAAATGAGACCCAAAGGAGAGAAATCTGCTAATGAGCCCATCAAGTTAAAGAGGTAAGAGTGTCAGCTTCTGACCATCTGTCTTGCTCTGGCAGTGCGTGCTGTCCAGATCCCATCCCCTGCGCCTCATCCAGAACCTGCCAATGTCATTGATTTCTATTAATCTGATGGAGCATTCATTACCCTGAGTACCAAACTGTCACTGTTTGCTTAGCTGCATGAAATCAGAACTACACAAAAATCAATGTATGAAATCTTGGTATCAACATATAAGAAATCAAAAGGTTTACGCTGGCAGATGCATCTTTTTAAACAGACTAAAACTGACAAATTGGCATGCTCTATGATGGAGTCAGTGATGAGGTCTGGTGAAATGTCAAAGGTTTGAAAAATGGCATGCTAAGAAGGAATTGCAGTACTATTGCTGGGTAGGGAAAATGACACAGTTTAATTCTTGGGAGGGCATTAGGATTTGCACAAGTTCTGATTACTTTTTAAAAAATATTTTTTTTTTTTTTTTATGTGTACGAGTGTATTGCCTGCATGTACGTGAGGGCACCCATGTTGTGCAATGCCGCAGAGGTCAGACGAGAGCTTCGATGCCTCTGGAACTGGAGTTAAGGATGGTTTGTAGCCGTCATGTGGATGCTGGGAATCAAACCCAGGTCCTCTGCAAGAGCAGTCAGTGTTCTTAACTGCTGAGCCATCTTTTTTTTTTTTTTTTTTTTTTTTTTTTTAACAGAAGTGACTTGAAATCACTAGGGCTAGCACAGTCTGACTAACATCACAGCGTGTGGAGGCTGTGCCAGGACACAATGGGACAACCTTGACGTTCACTTCCAGCAGTCACCAAGCATCCCACCTCCGAGGGGACTCACATCTTATCCTCCTCATCAGCTGTCATTCTAAGAAATGATAGTGGAAATGCTTCCCAATTGAGTATATGGAAGGCTATGTCAGAATTCCATGTAGCCTGATCCTGTGCCTAAATGCTTTGCACAGTTAACTCTGCCCTATGCACTTCAATTTATAAGACACTCATACACTGGGGCAAAATGGCTTTTCTCTGACTTCAAGACACTTTTAAATAAAGGTGATGGCCAACTTAATAAAGAAGAAAAAGCGACTTATATGACCTACTCTACATTCTGTGCTCTTATCCTAGCACCATGACACTCCATAAGTGTGACAAAATTGTCTTTGTGATTTTGATTCCCATGTCTCACAGCATACTGTGGACCATCTGCTTCTAGCATCATTGGGCTGTGCATTGTACGTTTCCAGAATGCAAACTCTTATTTTAAAAATAGTACCCAAGAAAGGTAAATAGCTTGCTGTGGAAGGAAAAAGAATCAGCTGCAAATAAGCCAGCAGTAGCCCCGGGGATGGAGCTCAGTAGCTGCATACTTGCCTGGCCATGCACAAGAACTTTGGTCCAATCCTCAGTACTGAAAATTAAAGCTTACAGTACACATGTACCAAAAGCAGAGAAATAATTAGGGGCAGACGTGGAGCGTGATATGGTGGAAAGAGACTCAGGATTGGAATGAGACTTGAGTTTGAATCGTGACCCTAGCACACATTGGTTGGAGACTTTGTATTAACTTTCTAGACCATTCTCTGACCCTTTGTGTCTTAGTTAGCTTCAGCTCTCAACCTGACACAGCCCAGAGTCATCTGAGGGAGTCACTGGGAAATTGCCCAGATCAGATTAACCTGTGGCCATGCCTTGAGGGATTGTCTTGATTGATGATTGGTGAGGGAGCGCCCAGCCCACGGTGGGTGGCATCATCCCCAGGCAGGTGTGCCTGGGCTGTCTAAGAAAGCTAGCTGAGCATGAGCCAGAAAGCAGGCTAGAGAGTGAGTTAAAGAGCAAACCAGCAGTCGGTAAGCAAGCCAGTTAGCAGTGTTTCTCCAGTTTCTGCTTCAGCTCCTGCTTAAGCTACTGTCCTGATTTCGCTCAGTGATGGACTGTGACTTGGAAGTGTAAGCCAAATAAACTCTTTCTTTCCTCAACTTGGTGTTGGTGAGAGCATTTACCATAGCAACAGAAAGTAAACTAGAACAGGGTATGAGACTTGAGTTTAATGGGGGATTTGGTGAGAATAGGAACTTGAAAGGTCTAATATCTTGCCTAAGATACAGTGGGTAGACAGTGCAGGGTGTTTCTCCATCAGATCGTCTATCTGCACCTCGCCCCCATTAACGTGTATACTACAGAGATAAGATGGTTAGAACTTTGTGGATTATAAATGGTTGCACAAATAAGTCTCAGCTCCAGGGTTCATGACGCACCAGTGAACCCTTTTCCCACTGGCTCTTTTGGTTCTGTTTATTGTTTTTGGTTTCTGGTTATCACTGCATTAGAAAATCACCACCAAACTTAGTAACTTTATGAAATTTATTCACTAGTTTGTGATTTGGGCAGGACTTGGGTTGGAAGAACACAGGGCACAGGACAGGTCAACTAAGCACTGAAGGGTCTGCTTCAACATATCTTCCTCATAGAGTTAGTAAGTTTGTGCTCCATGTTAAACAGGCAACTAAGCTGGGGCCTGTTTCTTCCCATGTGATCCTCTGTCTGTGGCTTGCTGGTCTTTCTCTCAGAAGAACAGCTGGTATCCAAGGGCAGCATCTTCAGAGAAAGAGAACAGGTGGAATGAGTATCATTGCCTATGATCTGCCCCTGAATGTCCTGTAGCACCCTTCCTCATACTTTACTAGTTGAAGCAGTTACAGAGGCTTGCCTAGGTACATAAAACAGGACAAAGGCTCTACATCTTCACAGGTAGTGACAAGTTTCTGGAAGAGCTTGCATGGGAAATGTTTTCATGGCCATTTTGATGAAGATACAATCCACTGTACCTCTTAATTTCGGCTTTCTGGTTGCCTTTTGATGCAAACATTTATTACTAACTTGCACATCTAAGGTTTGTTTCCTTCTTGTGCTTGCCTTCCCAGCTAATCTCTCTTGACATACTACCCTAGTAAACTCCACTCTAAGAGTAAGAAAGAAAATGGTCAGTCTGCCCCATCCCAGCCCCATTCTAAAAACCACCTTGATTTCTACTGCTCATGGAATAAGCTTCAAATCTCTTAACCCAGTACTCAGTAATTCCATGTTTTATAATATGGACCCAGCTTTGAAGACAAACTCATCTAATCTGACACGTACACACCTAAATCTCAGTGGAATTAGACTATATTTTATTTCGCAGAGGTAAGCATGTGAAATGGAGGAACCACCATCTTAATTTATCCCAGTGTCGGTCAGACCTGGGTTCAAATCCTAGTTCTCCCACTAATCTTCTTTAAAAAAGTTTAGAAATTCTTACCTTGTGAATTGCTGTGAGGACTGGATAAAACAATCTATATACAGTGCCTTGTAGAATGGATTTCCAATAAATGTGATTTTTCTTTCTCTGTTCCTGTTTTCTCTTTTCTGATTTAATTTAATCATGTTTTCTGAGACACATCCTTCCCTAGCATGTTGTCAACTATATTGCCAGACCAACACCTCCCTGTGTCTTGCTAGAAATTTAGGAGCAGCACCCAGGGCAGTGCAGCCTATGAAACTCTCTGGCTTCATTTCACTAGCCACAGAAACCCACATCATGAGTTGGTGGCACCGAAGCACAGGCTTCCCACAATCCTTTAGTCTGGGCACCTTAAACAGCTTATCACACACCCACAATAAGTGCACCCTGGCTTGCATGCCTCTGGAAATAGTTGTGGCATTGTGGTTTGAGTTCCACAGATCCATCTTGAATTGGGCAAATGTGAAAAGCCGTTTTGCCATAGTCCTTAAGAGCATCCAGTGGTTTCCCTCTCTGGCTCCTGACTGTTTGGAGCCTGTTTATACGTTTCCCATCCATCACAGCATTTTTGGTGACTTCTGCCATTTTACCTTATTAGATCACTTATTAATTCAGTTAAATGTATACCTTTCAAATTAGATTTCCATTTATCAGATGATTTATGTAACCAATCAATAGGAAAGTTCCAAGAATTGCAATAGCTCTATTTCCAATAATTTGTGGAGTCTTGAAGAGGTCATCTCTCCCATCTAAATCAGAAGCAGCAGGTCGATGGTGAGCAAGCCAAGTCATTAGATTTAACATTTCAAGAAGTTACCCACTCAAATCTTAATGGTGTTATACAAAATAGCTCTTCACTCCAGGATACATTCCACTTTAATGCATCTCCCCACATGTCCTGTAAGCCATTCGTCCACAGCCTCTCCTGTGACATAGCACTGCTGGACTATAACACACAGTGACTTAGAAATCTGTGGAGACAGTGTGGGTTCTCACATTCAAAGGCCAACATGGCCCCCCTGAGGAAGGCAGGGGGCTAAGAAATGACAACTTCTCTTGTCTTCTTCCCCAAGTCGCAATCTTGTTTTCAAAGTCCTTTTGCATTTTTCCTTCTTCTGTAAAACTGTTCCTAATTTAACTCCATTTAAGCTTTTCTGTTCCCTGTATAATATGAATAGTTTAAACCTTTATTTAGCTCTTCCTATCTGGTCCTGTGCTACACACTTTCTATTACTTCCCTCTTTTATTTCTCAAAATAGCTCTGTGCAAATATATTATTCTTTGGTTTTACAGGTGATGAAACTCAAGTTCAGAGGTGAGTGATCTTGCCCACAGTCAAGCAGCATATGTTCTAGCCTGGCTTGGAAATCAGGACTTTCTGTCTCTGAAACCTCCCACAACGTCCCTCCAGCCTGTACTGGCTTCTTACTGTCACGGTAACCAAATGCCTTAACCAGTTCCACAGTTCTAGTGACTGAAAGCCTTATATGTGCTATTGGTTTTTAATGAGCCCTTGTACACATACACATGCCCTTGGTTATCACACTAAGGATTATAGAGACAGAACATACGTGGTTAGTAGTCTAGAATTTTATTTACTCCCCAGCAAACTAATCTGGATAGATAGTAGAAAGAACACCAAATCTGTAGTCTCATAATTTGAGGGCCAAATTGTGGCCTCCCCTCTTCTAACCTGTGTGACTTTTGATTATCTTTAAAAAATGATAGTTACAAAGCCAGGCATGGTGACACTTGGGAAGCAGAGCCAGGAAGAACAGAAGTTCAAGGCCATCTTTGACTACATATCATGTTTGAGGCTAGCTTGGCCTACCTGAGACTCTGACACTCTCTTTCTCTCTCTCTCTCTCTCTCTCTCTCTCTCTCTCTCTCTCTAAATATCTATATACATATATGTGTGTGTATGTATATGTGTATACATATGTGTGCGTGGAATTGTATATGCACACTTGGTAGGTAAATAACTATAAAGATTTTCTGTATGCCACCTCCCAAAGTCCCTCACAGAGAATTTTATTCTCAGAAGCTGATATGTCAGTGCATCAACTTCAGGGTCCCTGGGGAATCATGTCCCCATAAGTACTTCATGTACCCCCAAAGCAGCCCCTCACAGCAACCTGGTATTCTGGTCTGAGCTGCTGCTTAGTGGTGAGAGCCAATCAGCAAAAGCTCAGAGCTGTTTCCTCCCCTGAACAATGGAAACGTGGAATGGTGTGACTGGCAAGGTGCCAGGCAGCTGTTCTGTGAATCCTTGGAGGATAGCGTGGGGCTCAGATTGCAGGAGAAGGATTTAGTTAAACCTCTGGAAGTATTTCCTGAGTATAGGCCTGAGAGACTCTGGAATGTAAGGTTAGGAAAGGCTAGAATGCCTTTCTTTGGGAATACTGAAGAAAGAAGAACAAAAGGAAAAATCAGCCTTGTGAGAGTTGTCTTGCTTAGAGGCAGAAAAATGCATTAGTTCTTTAAGGGCAAGGAGTTGCTATTGGGAACCTGGATCTGGGGCTTGTCTCATCTCACCTTGCACATTAGATGAATCTTCAGTGTTTGTAAAAAGCAAGACAGGCCCTACCTACTCTCACAACCATCCCCTTCCTTCCGACGCATCTGGTTCAGCTCTTTGTTAACATCCTTTAAGTGGACTTTTTGTCCTTGAATTTATTAAGGAAGCAATGCTCCTCGGAGCAAGAGCACAACACCAAAGAAAGCTTCAGATGTCCAAACAGACCACAGAGCACACCTTGCCAGTGTCACTGGACCTGTCTTCCCAGGCTTGTCTCTAAAAGCAGCATCACTTAACTGTAGGTTTTCCTTTGCAACTATATCCCGAGTGCTCCATCTATCCATCAACAGCAAATGCATAGTATTGGCTTTATGAGCAAGAATATACAAACCTTATCCCTTCATGGTCTGACTCCTGCCAACAGAGAATACACTTAATTAAAAGTCATTGGGAAATCCTCCAAACAACAGAGAAACGAAGCTTTTTAAAGGTATAACATGTGTGAGGTCTGGACCCACAAAATCATTAACCTTTAGAATCTTGAGACTTGACAACACAGTGGTGAAGAGAGTGCGTATGCGTCTACAGACAAGTCACTTGTAAGCTGCCCCACTCTTTTGGTTGCTTTCAATTTTCTCAGCATCCCTGTGACACAGCTGGTCCAGATGGGTGTTAAGAGCAATGAATGCATTAATACTGCTATTTCAAAACAAAACTCTCTTTCCAAGACTTGATCTTTATTTCCTCCAAGGCCAGAATAACAACTGCAGTTTTAGTGCATAGACCAGTACCATTTGCTTGCTTCTCAACAAGGACATTAGAGACTCTTGGGAATCTGTGGTGGGGTTCACAAGCCTTTGGATGTATGAAATTTATGTTCAAAATAAAGGTTGAGTATCCTTTTTTCAAAAAGTGGCTGAGTTAGAGATGCTTTAGATTTCAGGATTTTTTAAATGTGGAATCTCTCTCTCTCTCTCTCTCTCTCTCTATATATATATGTAATAAGATTTCTGGAGGACAGAAACCATGTCTAGACACGAAATTCATTTGTGTATTATATGCACCTTATATACATGTTCTTGGGCTAGTCTTACATGCTACTTAAAAAAATTTGTACATGAAACAAAGTTTCACAGTGCGGAATTTTCCACTTGTAACTTTATATCAGTGCTCAAAATGTTTTGGATTCAGAAACATCTTGAGTTTCATATTTGGAAGAAAAATGTTCACACTGCACTGTGTTTAGATGCTTGTTTCTGGAGACTGGCTAAAGCTTTCTCTGTCTTTTCTTGGCGGAGTGGGAGGAGGTTGTGGCTGTGAAAAATAAACAACTATCACCTTCAAACTCTGTTCGGTTACCCCTGTGACAAATGAGCCTGTGTCCCCAAAGCCACCTAGGTCTCTTGGTACTGGTTTGCCAAGGGCAGTCCTCTCTCTGCATGTTAGCATCTCAGCCTGAGCAGAAGCACTGTTCACCAGGTAAGCCAGGGGGTTGACATCAGAAGCAGCAGAAATGTGGGCAGAGCCAGAGAACAATCTCTGGGGTCTAAATCGTCTCTTGACTCTCTTTGAACTCCACATTTCTAGAATTCAGTATACCATGACTCAGAAAGGAGGGCTTTGGCCCATGTGACAGGCATCCTACCTACTTTTGGGGAAAATGTCATTCTCATTGCTTTCCTGGTTTTTAAAAATATTTTATTATTTTTATTTGTATGACTGTATAGCCTGCATGTATGTAAATGCACCCATGTCATGCAATGCCCTTGGAAGTCAGAAGAGGATCCTGGATCCCCTGGAACTGGAGTAACAGATGGATGTTAGCTGCCTTGTGGGTTCTGGGAACCAAACCTGGGTCCTCTGCAAGAGGCAGGCAGCGCTCCTAACTGCTGAAACATCTTTCCAGTCCCTGCTTTCCTGGTTTTTAGGACAAGCTGGGAGTCTAACAGGCAAGGCAGGACATTGGCTACAGAGCCCAGTAGTTGGATCTGGGTTAGGGTGGTTAGGTGGGACACCCAAGATGTCAAGCAATTGGTCTTTGAAAATTCAGCTGGTACTTTTGTGACATTTCTTTGTTGGTGCTTTCCTGTGTTCCGTGTTTGGAAAGGCTCTATTTGACTTTCTAATTGGCAACTTCAGAATTTTTTTTGTGTAGGGGGAGTACCTCCAGGACTTTAAAATGTTTGATAGTCTCATCTTTCTTCTTCATTAAATTGAGCTAAGAATTGACTTGGCCACAGTCTCTGCCTTCGGATTCTTTTTCCATATGGAACAGAATCTTCCAAAACAAAATTGCCACCAATAAGCTATTGGTGTGGGGATACTCCATCTGCATCCAAATCCTCCTCACCTGCTGGCCTCCTCTCTCTGAGCATGAAAGATGCAGGGTGCCCAAGAAGTGACAGGGTCTGTAGTCACAACCCAGAACCACAGGCACAAGAGACCAGTGGAAAGTTGTAACCCCTGTTGCTCACTGGAAGAAACTACAAAAGCCTAGCACAAGAGAGACAGAAGGTAGATGAACTTAATTATTAATTAGCTAATTTGTTCAAAAAATGTTACTGTTCTCACCATGTCGACAACTCTGTGCACTGCGTGTGCCACTGTGGGAGAAATCTGTCCTCAAAGAATTTGCAAGGCTAGACAGAAGCCATAAGGCTTTGAAAGCTGAAATACCAGGAGTCTAAGGCCAACTGGGTGCAGATTCTAACTGTTATGGGAATTTTATCAAGGGAAAGATCCCTGTGAGGGGGGTTAGCATGAAAAGTTAGACAGAAGTGGTGAAAATAAAAGTGATTTAGGTGAATAAAACCAGAGAGGTGATGGGGGAACACTGAGTTTGGAAGGGAAAATGAGCACAGTTGTGGAGAATGAAGGTGTAGGGTATCACTGATAACAGTGTGTCAGTAAGGAGGGCGTGGATAACAAATGTCATGCAGAAGTTCAGATTCCATCATATAGGCAAGAGGCGCAAAGCTTTCAAATGGAAACAAGACTTTAAAATGTTTTCCTCTGAGCCTCTTTCCCCTCTCCCAGTGCCTCCATCCCCTCCCCCACCCCATCTTTGCATTTCATTCACATCTTTATTTATAAATAATAATAAGCTATTTCTATGTTTTACATAATTAGGGATACACACATTCCATTCAGGGCAGAGCCGTGGGGTGTACCAGGATTTCATATTCTTCTGTGACATTTTATTTTTCCTGGAATCCAAAATTGCACTATTTCTCATTTGTTTTTTAGATGCATACTACCAATTTCCCACAGACTTCCCTGAAAAGCAAGTCTTCTCAGAGCTCCTGTACAATCACACCAGTTACTCTGTGTTTCCTGAATCCTTGGAGAACTTCTGTGAGCTCTGTGTCTGCACTGACTTGAACTAGAAACCTAGATCTGCTATGGGGATCTCGGTTCCAGAAATTCTCCTCACCGCTCTCAGTTCCTTGGCCCCTGTCTGTCTTCATTTCTTATTTGTTCACTCCTTTTGGTAGGGCTCATCCTCCAGTACCTTAAGAGTGAGTGCAAAGAAACCACCTTTTGGAGAGCTGGCTTGTCTGGAAACCTCTGCTCTATTTGACTCTTCATGGATGGTGAGAAAGGAACCCGTGGTCACAAACCATTTTCTCTCGGAGGGGTGAAGTTACTTTCTGAGGCCTTTGAGCTTCCAGTGCTGTGAGAAGCTATGTGGCTGTGCACTCTGTGGAGGTATCCTGGTTGTGTCTCTGTAGAACATTGTCTAATGTTCTCTTTGAGTGTGTTCACTAGTTTTGATGGACGCTTATGGCTACTTCTGCCTGGAGACTCCTGTCTTTCTGTTCTGGATTTTTTTTTTTTTTTTTTTTTTTCTTAGCCAGGTCTTATTTCTCTCCTGTCTTCTGCATATTCCCTTTCTATAATTCCTCATTTTCCAATGTTAGGTGGTCACAGAAGCTCTGGGCTTCTACTTTAAATCTCTAACCTTTGCTGTATATCCTTTGCCTTACTTCTAATTTTTATGCTGAATATTTTATCTCTGTCGTCCTTTTGGCTCTTTCCGCGGCTCTCCACGGTAATTTCTTTCCCTCGGCTTCCTCCTTTTTTCACTTCTCCCTTTGCCGCTCCTAGAGACGTTCCTGTTTCCTCTGAGTTTCTTTGTCCAGTTAGTTTGTTTTGGTCTCTGAATTTTCAGGCACATATTTCCAACTAGCAGAAGGTGATCTTTGATGGCCTCATCCTAGTTAAAGGACCATCACCCATGACACCTCTTTTCACATGGAAGGGGTTTGTCCACTGGTGAGACTCATTGTAGGCTAATACATGTCAGAAACCCCAAGTCAAAATCTTTAATTCCTTTGCCCAAGGGCTAAAACCCCGACTATCCTCTCCCCAGAGAGGAATCTACCAATTTCTTGACTGGTGCGAAGTAGGGCAGTACAGGGCAAAGCTTATCTGTTAGTATTTCATGAGCCTAATAAAAAAGAGAATCAAAGATCTTGTTGTACCACATTTGAGTTTTATTTACTTCCCTCTGTTTTCAATAATGCATCCCACCATCAGCTCATGTTGTTATCAGTGTACAGGGTTTTCTGTTTTGTCCTCCCTACAAAGGCCAGGGAGGGCCAGCTATTTATCTGTTTATGCAGCCTTTTAAGGTCTCTTGTCCTTCACACCCCCCCCTTCTCCTTCCCTTCTAAAGCCTTTGCTGTTTCTAATTCTTAAACCTCATGAACATAATACAGGTTTGACTTTGCAGGTCATATGACTCAATTACTGCTTTGCATTAGCTTTCTAGCTTCTGAATATTTGAGGGGTTTCTCCCCTAATTTTTAGGGTTTTTTTTTGTGTGTGTGTAGGGAGGTGTTTGTTTTTGTTTTGTTCTGAGACAGGGTCTCATGAAGCTCATACTGGCTTTGAACTTGCTAGGTAGCCTAGGATGATACTGAACTTTCGGTTTTCTTGCTCTTACTTCTCAAGTGCTAGGTTTAAAGCCATGTGTCACCACAGCCAGTTTATCTAGTGCCAGGCACCATACCCAGAGCTTCACAAGTGCTAGGCAAGCACTCTACCAACGGACCTGTAGCCCCAGCCCCAATATTTGAGTTTTATCTCTTTCTCCAGTCTCTTAAGAATGTGTGCCCTTTCTCTTTTCTACTGCTATTTCTGGGGAAACTGCAAGAGGTTTTAATTAATCACTTTGAATCAAACTCAGCACATTGATAAAAAAAGGTTGCTGCTCATGTGAGAGTTAAAAGTATATATGATACATGTTTCTCTTGTAATCTGTAGGTAAGTGGAGATATCAAATATACCTCTGTTGTAGATATGCAGATTTGTGTTATATTCATAGGCACTCCATAATATCACAAACAGTATCATCCTCATTCTTCTGGAAGCACTTACAGACCAAAGGTTTTCAAAATGAGTCATGGAAAGAGCAGGAAAATGGATCTTTAGAAAATGGTATAAGTGATAAATTGGACATAGGATGGGCCAAAGGAAAAGAGACTCGAACAGAAGCTATTTCAATGGTTGGGCGTAAGATAATACAGTCTATAGAGAAAGATGAGGGTCATTCGTTCATTCGACCATTTATATTTATAGAGAGACCATTAAGCAGCAGGCATTTTGCCAGACACTGTGATTGTAGCTGTGGCAGGTTGTATTTCTAAGGGTGGTCTCATGAATACACCCCCCATTCCACTCCCTTTTCTTGCACTGTGATGCTAACCCTCTTCTGTGAGATTGAGAGGGGAGTCATGTTCCATCCCCATTAACTCTGGGTGGCTCCATGGCAAGTGTAGCACTATGTGATTGGGCTAAGCAATAAGAAACAATACAGTATTTACATATTTCAGTATCTCTTACAACAGTTGCCTTTGGAGCCTTAAGTGGTCACATAAAACATGTGGCTACCCTGAAGCCGCCAAGAGGAAGTGTCCATGGAGAGAGACAAGGCAAAGGAGAGATACCCAAAGGGCCTCAGCTGTTTGAGTTTCTCAGTCTGGCATTACGTATATGATCAGGTCTTGTGTGATAATCCCAACCTTCTGGCCCCAGTCTGACAGTAGCAGTGGGCAGCGGAGCTCAGTTAAGTTCTAGAACCATGAGCTATAATAATGGTAGTAATGATAATAATAATAATAATGATGATGTTTTAAGATCCTAAGCTTTTGGGTGGCTTGTTATGCAGCCACAGGGAAGGGTAAACAAGTGAATGAAGTTCTGAATGCTAGTTCCCATAGCTGTGCTGAAGCAGAGGGGAGGGGTGGCAGATTCTACCAGCACAGCATGGGAGGAAAGGTGGAGCAGTCAGGAGAGTGTTTACAGGTAGGAGAGGAGAATTCCTAGTTATATGGCGTATGGGTGTGAACCTATCAACTACATACTGGAAATGGAAAGAAAGGAAAGGAAAAGGGAAGAGCCAAAAAGAAAGACCCAGACTCGACAGCATTTTGAGCCTACTAGGCACAAATCACAGGAAGAAAAGCTATACGTGCCTTTACTTTCTTCCCTTTATTCACGGAAAGATCATTCTAGACCAGTGGCCACTGTCTACATAGCTTCTTTTGCCTCTCACGCAATTTAACTTTACCTGAATTGGATCAAAATCTGAAGTGCTCAGTAAGAGTCTTCATGGGTAGAATTAAAGCAGAGCTTAGCATCTAGAGATATATCAGTGATGTCCTCTGATAACTAGCTCGTGACTTCCTCTCTGTGGGTGACATCAAAGGACCAGCTGCTGGGATCCTGCAGCTTGGCATGACTGAGCCTGTGATCTATGCTTGGAGCACCCTCTTGGCAGTACTTGAGTGCTCAGGCCCCAGTACCTTCTCTGTTACACACAACTGCGTACATGTTGAGATCAAAGGGACTCACATAACAGTCCCTTGACTTGCTTTTTTCTGCACTCATTGGTTGTTAAGTGGGGGTGGGGGGCAGGGTGTAGCTACCCAGAGGAGAAATAAGCTTTGCCTTGGAAAAGGACTTTTTGGTATTCTCTTCGGTTGACAATAAGAGGATGATTTAATTGAGAGAAAGCACTTAATGACAAGTAAAGAAAATGTTCCTTGCTTTGGAGGTCTTTTGTGAATGGAATCTTCCAGCTCACCTGGTTAAGAAGCTTGACTATGTGACAAACTCTCCCATCGTGCACAGGGAGACAGGGGCTTCCATCATGCAGGCACAGCCTGGAACCATCTCAAATGTAACCCTTTTGAATGATTCTCTGCTACAGAAACATGCCTGTGAGTGTAGTCATTTCCAGAAAACAGGTATTTGCACAGTGCCATTTCCTTGTTGTGATTCCCTACCCCACCTTGCACACAAGCCGCATTTATTCCCGAAACACAACACACACCTCATGTCATTCTTCTCCTGTTCTTTCTGCCTGGCTTCCCTGTTTCTACTTCCTTCCCTACACAACTCGCTCTCCTTTGGTGCCACCCTCTCTGCAATATTTTCTAAGGTAGTGGTGAGAAGAAGAGCTAGAAACAACAGGCAGTTTTAGAGCAGGAGCCTTGAAAACAGTTACAATTCTTGTCACTGGACAGAAACCAGAAACGTCCTTGGTTCTGTCCTGACCAGAGGCTAAGAACACTAGAAGAGAGTTCTGTTTCCTGATCTGTTTTCTTATCCTTTAATATTTTAATTGTTTTAAAAATATTTTATTGGGGCTGGAGAGATGGCTCAGCGGTTAAGAACACTAGTTGTTCTTGCAGAAGACCCGGGTCGAATCCCAGCACCCACATGGCAGCTCACAACTGTCCATAACTCCAGTCCCAGGGGATCCGACAACCTCTTCTGAACTCCGTGGGCATTGCACGACACGGGTGCACTTACCTACATGCAGGCAAAACACGCATACACATAAAATAAAAATAATAAATAAAAATTTTAAAAAAGAAAAAATATTTTATTAATGATTATTATGTAGGTGTGTACACATGTGCCATAACATGCCCCCAGAGGTCAGAGGACAGACTTGTGGAGTTCATTCTCTCCTTTCACCTTTACATGGGTTCCTGGGATCAAACTCAGGCCATCAGGCTTGTGTGGTAAGCACTTCACCCAGTGAGCTATCTCACGGGTCCCATCTCTTTCCCCTTTTATACAAGGTAAGTGAGCACCTCTGCCTAGAAACTATAAATGAGGCCATGACCAAAATTGAGAGGCACCTGATCACCTCATGGATGGGCCAACTGGACTGACCATATCATTTGCCACTCCCCATGCCTCCATTCAGTAAAGCCTTACTAACCATAGGTGGGGACCCGTGATGACAACCAGTTTTCTGGGACCTACTCCTACTTCCTTTCTCTCAAATTTCTACTGATAATCTTATAATAAAACTTCTTTCTGAAAACCCACTCTTCCATGGTCCATGAATTTCATTCTTTGAATTCATGAAACAAGAATTCAAAGCCACTGATTCAATGGAAGTTTTGTGTAGCCCATGAATTTCCAGTACCCTGGATCCTGAATTAAATCCCATCTAAGCTAGGAAGTCTCTGCCAAGCTTAAGGAACCCCACTTGCCCCATTTCAGTAGAATTGATTGCTTCTACTCAATGCTGCCTTGGACAGTGAGTTACAGAAGCAATGGCCATACATTTTATAGCCAGTTAGGCATGGGTTCAAATCCTGAATTTTAAGACTGTTAATGCTGCGATTTGGGGCAAGGCACTTGTACCATTTTCCAGGGCTCATATAACAAACCACTTTCACTGGGATGGCTTAACAAGGAGGAACTTGGGCTGGAGAGATGGCTCAGTGGTTAAGAGCTCTGGTTGCTCTTGCAGAGGACCCCTGGTTCATTTCTCAACACACTAGATGGCAGCTAATAACCATCCCTAAATCCAGTTCCAGAGGATCTGACACTCTCTTCTGGCCTCCAGCAGGCATTGTACAACACAAATACACTTGCATTCATGCAAGTATTTATATAAATAGATAATATAAACAAATAACAGGAACTTACAATCTCTCTCACAGGTCTGGAGGCTAGAATTGTGAAGTCAGTCTGTCAGGCATTGCTCCTCTCTCTGGGGGACATGGACAGGATCCCTCCATGTCTTTCCCATTTTCTTGTATCCCTTGGCTCCCCTTGGCTTGTAGATGTATATTCTGATCTCTGTGTTCATTCTTACTCAGGTATCTCCTTATATCTACCTTAGCGATAGAGTGCTTGCTTAGCATATACAGGGCCCCGAGTTTATTTCCAAACACCAGAAAAAAAAAAAAATGCTATATCCAGCAAAAATCAAGCATATGACCAGAATCCTTAAGCCTAGCTTTCCCAGGCCTAAGGAAACATCCATGCACCCTGACAATCTCTTTATGTCAGCGCACACAGAAAGCTATTGGCAAAAATTTATTTCATCTAGAGAACGCGTCTAGTCCAGGCTCTGCTGCTTTTGCTACATCATCAATGCCTTGGCCTCTGAAATCGGTAATGATAGTCAAAGCAACAAAGGCTAATTTTATGCTCTAGAACTTGATAGTGAAAAATGTTTCAGGTGATGGTCTGTGACTGCTTGATTTAGGAAACCGACTAAGCTGAGAACTGAACATACCTCAGCACTGCAGGAGTGACGGAATGGTCATATGTTCTATTTTGCACCCTGTAAGGCAATTGAAATGCAGCTCAGCAGATCAAATGTAACTAACTCTTCTTGACTTTTGCTCTATTTCTTTTACAAAATAAATATTTTAAACTGTTCCCAGTATATCTCTTTATATAGGTCAAGTTTTCAAAATACTTCCATCAGCTAGGGTACTTCTGAGAACACGATGTACATACAGAAAGAGATTTGCTGTAAGGAATCGGCTCAGGCAATTAAACAGGTTGGCAAGTTCCAAGGTCTACAGCCAGCCAGATGGGCATTCAGGAGCGCCAAGTAGAGTTCAGGTCTGACTCTGAGTTCTAAAACCCTGAGAACTGATAGGGTAAATGTCATGCCAAAGCCTGGCAAGCTTGGCACCTAAGGAAAGCTAAATTGCAGTTTAAACATGAAGGCCAGAAGAGACTGACATTCTACCACAAAGCATCCAGAAGGAGGAATTCCCATATTATCCACAAGATGATGTGTCTGTTAATTTTGATTGTTCACTTGATTGGATTTAGAAACACCCAGTGCATTAGTGAGGCTCATCTGTGGATGTATCTCTGAGGGTGTTTCCAGAGAGACTTAACTGGAGGAAGACATGCTTCAAATGTGGATACTTATCCCAAGGGACTACAGGATCCCAGGTTGAATACAGCATCCCGGTCTCTCTGTTTCCTGACATGTGAAGAGGTCAGGAGCTGTGCACTCCTGCTACTGGGAGCAGGCCACTGCCCTGGCTTCCTGAGGCTCTGCATCCTGCAAACCATGAGCCAAAATAAATCCTCCCTCTGTTAAGTTACTCTTGTCAGATATTTGATTCCAGGAATAAGAAAAGTAGCTATCTGCAGAGGGTTAGCCTTTGAATGATTAATGAGGCCCACCCATGGTAGGAAGGCCAGTGTATGATTCAGTGTGTCGGTCAGAATGTTACTCACATCCAGAGACACACTCACAGACACTAATGTCTGACCAAACGTCTGGGTCTTTTAGATGCCCCAGTTAAGTTGACTCATAAAATTAACTATTAGAATATTATAGTTGATTTTTGACAGTTAAGAATATGGACTTTTCAACTAGTTTAAGGAACAAAATATATATCTAGACAAGGTTTATCACTCAAGCCTTATCTACATAGCACATGATAATTAAAAGCACCAGACTGGTGGAACTAACCTTATTACATGTTTAACAGCCATAGTTTGAGGCCTATACTAATGTGGTCAGAGGGACTTAAAGGACAGTTTTTGCTCCTTGCCCTTCAAGGTCAACTAAGTTCCATGGGACTATAGAACATCTCTCAAAATATCCTATAACTGTGGTGAGTCACCTGTCTCTTGTTCAGGGAGGACATGGAGACCCCACCAGATGGACTTGAACCAGTGTCCAGTCTACAAAGAGGAGGGTCAACTGAGAGGAAACATCTCATTCATGCTTCCAAGTGAAGCCAGACATGGTCGAGCAGGACCTTTGACTTATCTTTGCATAGATGGAACTGGTAAAAGAAAGGAGCCAGGGGCTCCTCCCAAGCCCATGTGACTCCTGAGGGACAGATCCTCAAAGGACCTTAAGTGTAAAAGTAAATTGACTTATTTGGGCCAACTGTATGGTCTTACACACCCAAAAGGAAAGCATAACCAAAGAGTGAAATCATTGGTATATTTCTTTAAGAGTTCAAGGGATTACATTTCCCAGACATTAGGCCTAAGTCCATATAAAAAGTTATTTAGACAATTATTTCATATTGATGAATTTTGTTCCTAACCAGAAAGTGCTGCTCAGATGTAAGACTTCAAATCTTGGTCTCCAATACTGTAGTGCCCACCTGTAGCTAAGGGAGACAACCAGCTATTGTTCTAAAATGATGGATAAATTTGTTTTCTCCCCCTATCTAGAAGCCTTTGAGAGGAAACTGACAGATTCTAACCACTCCAACAGCTTTCAAAATACCTGAAAGCAAATCCTGAATCCATCACTCTAGAGTCCAGCCTTGGAAGACAAAAGAAAAATGAGGAGGAACCCAATAATGGGATACTTTTGGAAGCCCTTGTCAAGAAATTCCAATGGACTCATATGAGCATTTGAAAATTTCCCTGTTCTGACTTTTTTCTAGTTCTCTGGCTAGAACTTGTAATGCTAATTACTCTTGCCTTTACTTCTCCTTCACATGTCCTATTCACGATTCAAGGTCTTTCTTTTCCCTTTGGAGATAAGAGTTATGCAATTTGGAAGTCTTTTAGATAGACCCACTCCAAATGCCTCACCCTGTGTCCTGTTGAGCATGGAAGAAGCCAGGGCTGTCTGTGTCCCTATTCCCTATTGGCAATTTGGGTAACCTCTTCAGAGGATGATGTGATAAGAATAGGAGGTAGGAATTGGCTAGGCAGTTAGGGTAAAAAGACCCCAAAGAAATGTAGTGAGTTTCTTGGCTAAAAGTCAAAATGTCCTTGGGCCTTTTAGCAACATACTCTGTTCCAAAAGCCCCAAATGTTGAAAGTATTTGGGAGCTTGTATCTAATCCTTAAAAGATTTTAGGGTTACCTCTTCAGAGGGGGAAATGTTAGAGTAGCCAAAAGCCCCATAAAAATAAATAAATCAAAGAAGAATACATGAAGTTGTCAGAGGGAATTGATGGGGAGATGTGGGAGGAGTTGGAGGGGAGGGAGTGGGCATGGATTTGATCAGAACACCTTATATGCATGTATGAAATTCTCAATAAATTATTTATGTTAAAAAAAAAGAATATGGACTTTTGGTTCTGTGGACCTATGAGAAGATGCACAGTCACCTGTCTGCTAACTGTGAGGACTTGGACAAATCATTTATCATATCAGTTCCTCAGTTACTTCAACTGAAAAATGGAGTTAGTAATGGTACCTAGCTTATAGGGGTGGTATAGTGATTAGCTCAAGAAAAAGCACAGAACTTGTCCCAGAATAACTGCTCAGAAATTAACCATATTGTTCCTCCTTTCTCTTCTCTTCCATCTTATATTTATAAATATATAAGGCAAAGAGTATAAAGAAGGAGATGTGACTCATAGCATAATGTGGAAGGACAGGCTTGTCAACAAGAACCATGTACAAAAACCCCAATACAGACGTATTTGCGATCTGCTGTGGGAACACAAAGGAGAACTACATGACAAGATGCTGGGGGTTCTGCACAGCTGTTGTCCCCCTACAGGATGTGGTATGGAGCTCCCTATCTGGCAAGTTCTTTCTCTCTAGGTATGGAAGCCAGGCTAGGACAGCAACCCATATCACCCCCTCAACTCTTTCCTGGCTGCTGCTTCTCTTCCTGGTCAAGCTCCTAGTAATGATCTATGTTTCCCCCCTCCCCCATATTCCCAACCTTACTGTAGTCAAGTTGTAATCTCCATTCTTCTACAACTTCTGTTTGGAGGCCAATGCTATAGTATCTTAAATTGTCTTAGTCTGTTTTTTTGATTGACTATGTCTTCTTCATTAAAGCAGTTTTGTTTTAGTCTTGTGATATTATTGCCCCCCCATGTGTGTGTGTGTGTTTGTGTGTGTGTATGTGTGTGTGTGTGTGTGAGAGAGAGAGAGAGAGAGAGAGAGATAGAGAGAGAGGATTTTCCCTTCTTTCACCTGTCCCTTACATGCTGTGTTCCTTCATGCTTCCTCTTTTAGATATATATTTTTTTCTTGGTCTATGCATGATTCAAGGCTGGTCTTAATTAAAAAATATTTTATTATTTTTATTTTGTGTGCACAAATGTATTGCCTGCATGTGTGTAAGTGCACCTGTGTCCTGTAGTGCCTGCAGAGGTCAGAAGTGGGTGTTAGGTCTCCTGGAACTGGAGTTACAGACAGTTGTTAGCCTCCATATGGGTGCTGGGAATCGAACCCAGGTCCCATGCAAGAGCCGTTAGTGCTCTTTATCACTGAGCCATCCCTCAAGCCCTGGCTGGTCTCAATTCTAACCTCAACTTTCATGTGCATGCTGTATTTTAACTTAGTTGTCTCTCTTGAATGTAGGTCCATGTATCTTGAATGTCCCCAGATAGCAATACCAGCTGCCTTTGAACTCTGTGTAGCTGAGGATGATCCTGAATTCTTAATCCTCTTGATTCTGCCTCCAAAGCACAGGGAATTACAGGTGTGCACCACCACGCTTGGTTTATGTGGTGCTGGGGCTTGCATCCCTAGTCCTCAACACGTGTTCTTGACCTAAGTTTAACACATCACCTTTCTCTATCAATCAGGTCATGAACCTTGAAGTCTCTTGGGTTTCACATCTGTGTCCTCTTAGTTCTAGGAAGAAAACGTCTCTCAAATTTGTCCTTTCTTTACCACCCCCCACTGGCAGTGCTGTCACTCTGATGTTCATTCTCTTTCTTTCTTTTTTAAATTATTTATTTAATAACCACATGATTAGAAGAAGCATTTCATTACAGCATTAACATATTAAATAACAATTTCCAGAGCAAAGATGCATCTCTTTCAGTATTGGCTTTTAAATATCCAATAAAGTTAGTTCCACCAGTCTTGTACTTTTAATTACCATGTGCTATGTAGATAAAGCTTGGGCAATGACCAAACATTCTCAAATAAATGTTGTCTACACATGTATTATATTCTTGAGCTAGTTGTATGTATAATTTGTCAGTAGGTTATTCAATTAATATGGTTCCGTCTGGTTTTTTAAAGGTAGTTAGGCATTATTTATCTTTTGCATTGTTTAACCCTTCCACCATTGTTTCCCCATTTAAAGTGCCCCCATTTCTCCCTTAATAATACCCTTCTCCCATGGTCCCACCTCTCTTGAGCTCTTTCTTTCCCTTTATCCGCAAGGTTCCTTATATAACCCTTCCTCCCCGCTCCCTTTAAAATAACCCCCTTTATATCCGTATCTAAAATAACCCCCATTTTTATCCATATTTCCCTTATTAATGCCTGTTTCCTACTGTTCTCTTTCAGATTCCTTCTTTACCTTTACCTCTCTGGTTCCTTTTCATGATCCTAGTTCCTGTAGTTATGTCTGGATACATACTCACTTATAAGGATTTGGTGCTAGGAGCCACATCTGAGGAAGAACATACGTCATTTTTTTTTCCTGAGTCTGTGTTACTTCACTTAGTATAAACAGTTTCTAGTTCCACCCATTTACCTGCAAATTTCATGATTTCATCTTTTTTTTTTAAATCCAAAAAGTGTTTATTGGGATGCTTTCTCCCTCATCTTGAGTCAGGGTACTTTTAGTGCTGCTTCCCCCTGAAGGAACAACCTTCTGTAAGCCATGCTTTTCTGCCTGTAGGCTGACAGAGGACAGTGGAGCAGCCAACACAGAAGACTACTGTTTGTGCAAGGCAAAGACCGTGATGATTTTACAGCATCCTGGGCATCTCACATCCATGAAGTAGGAACTGGGGCTTTGCACCAGGCGCTTCTTCTTGTGTTTCCTCTTCTCCTCTTCTGGAGAAGGATGAAGGAGATCCTTTGTGAGAGGCATGTTCTCATAGGGAGGTCGTCACTGCCAGAAAGGCAATCTGATTTCACCTTCTTACTGCTGAGTAAAACTCCATCGTATAAATGAACCACATTTTTATTATCCACTTGTCAGTTGAGGGACACTTAGGTTGCTTCCATTTCTTAGCTGTTGTGAAAAGAGCAGCAACAAATATGGATGTACAAGTTTCTCTGCAATAGGATTAGTTCTTTGGGTATATGCCAAAGAGTGGTCTAACTGGGTCAAATGGTAGGTTCATTTGTAGTTTTTTGAGTTCTCCACACTGCTTTCCATAGGGGTTGAACAAGTTTGCAGCCCCACCAGCAGTGGATGAGTGTCCCCCTTTCCCCACATCCTCTCCAACATTTGGTATCATTTGTTCTCTTGATCTTAGCCAGTCTGACTGGGGTAAGATGAAATCTTAAAGTGGTTTTAGTTTACATTTCCCTAATTGCTAATGATGCTGAACACCTTTTAAGATGCTTCTTAGCCATTTTTATGTCTTCTTTTGAGAACTCTCTTCAGCTCCTTAGCCCATCTTTTAATTGGGTTGCTTCTTGTCTTGATTCTCTGTTTTTTGAGTTCGTTGTGTATTCTGGATATTAAACCTCTTTCGGATGTGTCGCTGGTGAAGATTTTCTCTCATTCTGTGGGTTTTAAATTTACTTTAAAGAAATTTATCTATCATTTCCCATTTATGATATCAACATCAATAGTTGCACCTTAATGCTATCTGCTTGGTATCTTTGTGGACCCTGAACTTCAGATTATGTATTCTTCTAATCATTAATTACTTATTCCATTTTATGTAATGTGTCTGTGAATTGAACTAGGTTTCACATTGAGGTCATTCATCAACTTGGAGTTGACTTTTGTGCAAAGTGAAAGACACAAGTCTAGTTTCACTTTTCTACAGGTGGAGGTCCAGTTTTGACAGGATCATTTGCTGAAGATGATGTCTTTCCACCAGTGAATGTGCTTGGCCCCTTTGTCAAATATCAGGTGCCTGAAATTGCATATACTCATATTTGGGTCTTCAATTTTGTTACATTGATCTACAGGGCTATTTTTGTACCAGTACATGTTGTTTTTATGACTATAGCTCTGTAATACAGTTTAGAATCTGATATAGTAATCCCTGCAACTTTGCTCTTAGTGCTCAGGGTTGCTTTGGCTATCTGAGGTCTTTTATGGTTCTGTATGAATCTTAGGATGATTTTTTCCAACTCTGTGAAGAATGTTAAGGAGATTTTGATTGGCATTGCGTTGAATCTATAAATGGCTTTTGGTAGGATGGTCATTTTCACAATATTAATTCTTCCAATCCATGAGCATGGGAGGCCTTTCCATCTTTTTTTTTTCAAGATTTAAAATTTTCATTGTAGAGGCCTCTAATGTCTTAGTCAGGTTTATGCCAAGATATTTTAATTTTTTTTGCAGCTATTGTGAAAGGGAGTGTTTCCATGTGCTCTTTCTCTGATTGCTTGTGTTATTGGTATATAGAAAGGCTACAGACTTTTGTAGATTGATTTTGTGACTTGCCACTTTACTGAACATGTTAATAATTTCTAGGAATTTTCTGGTGGAATTTTTTTGCATCTTTTAGGTATAATATATCATCTGCAAAAAGTGATAATTTGATCTCTTCTTTTTCAGTTATTACTCCTTTAATTTCGTTCTCTTGTTTTATGGCTCTTGCAAAAGTTTCAAGCACTATGTTAAAAAGGAGTGGAGATAGTGGATAGCCTTGCCTGGTTCCTGATTTCAATGGGAATGCTTCTAGTTTTTCTCCTGTTAGAATGATATTGGCTCTGGGTTTGTTGTATATGGCTTTAATTATGTTGAGGTATGTTCCCTCCAGTCCAGTTCCCTCCAGTACTTTGAACATAAATGTGTGTTGAATTTTGTCAAAGGCCTTCTCTGCATCTATTGAGATCACCATGTGGTTCTTGACTTTCAGTCCATTTATATGATTTATGATATTTATTGACTTACATATATTGAGCCATCCCTTCATCTCTGGAATAAAGCCAGCTTGATCATGGTGAATGATCTTTTTGATGTGTGTCTGTGTGTGGTTTGCAAGTATTTTGTTGAGAATTTTTGCATCTATGTTCATTAAGGATATGGGTCTATAGTTTTCCTTTTAGATTGTGTCTTTACCTGGCTTTAGTATTAGAGTGATGCTGGCTTCATAGAAGGGATTTGATAGTTCTCCCTCCATTTCTATCTTTTTTAATAAATTAAGTAGTATTGGATATAGATCTTCTTTAAATGTCTGGTAGAATTCTGTTGTAAATCCTTCTGGTCCTGGGCTTTTTGTGTATCTGGGAGGTTTTGTATTACTGTTCCAACTTCCTTATGTGTTTCTGTTTAAGCTGCTTTGATCTCTTCTTGGTTTAGTTTTGGTGGTTCCCATGCTTTTAGATATCCATCCATTTCTTTTAGGTTTTCAATTTAGTAGCATATAGGTTTTTAAAGTATTCCCTTGAAATGTTCTGGATCTTTTTGGTGCATGATGTGATGTTTCCCCTTTCATCTCTGATTTTGTTGATTTGGAGGTGCTTTCTTCCTTTTGGTTAACTGGGGTAGTGGTCTGTTGATCTTGTTTATCTTTTCAAAGAACCAGCTCTTGCAGTTGTTGATTCTTTGTATTATTTTCTTTGTTTCAATTTCATTAATTTCGGCTCTGATTTTTGTTATTTGTTCTTGTCTGCTAGGTTTGGGTTTCGTTTGTTATTGCTTTTCAAGTGTGTTGAGTTGCAATG
>NW_008360328.1:3488882-3490459 GCF_000622305.1 Nannospalax galili
ACAAGCGAGTGCCACCATGCCCAGCATTAATTTCTCTTTTGACCCTTTGACCCATTCATCATTCAGGAGTGTGTTGTTTAATCTCTGTGTGTTCATGTAGTTACTGGGGTTTCTTCTGGTGTTGATTTTAAGCTTTTTTGCATTGTGGTCTGATAGAATGCATGGAATTATTTCAATCTTTTTGTGTTTGTTAAGGTTTGTTTTGTGCCCCAGTATATGGTCGATTTTGGAGAAAGTTCCATGGGGTGCTGAATAGAAAGTATATTCTTTGGTGCTTGGGTGGAATATTCAGTAGATGACTGTTAGGCCCATTTGATGTATGGTATTGTTTAATTCAGATGTCTCTCTGTTAATTCTCTGTCCTGTTGACCTATCTAATGGAGACAATGGGTTATTGAAGTCCCCCAGTATTCATGAGTTGAGATTAATCTGGGTCTTAAAGTCCTGTAGTACTGATTTCATGAAGTTGTGTGCACCAGGGTTTGGTGAACGTATGCTCATCATTGTAATATCTTCTTGGTCAATTGTTCCTTTGATCAGAATGAAGTGGATCTCTTTATCTCTTATGATTAGTTTTAGCTTGAAGTCTATTTTGTCAGATATTAGAATTGCAACTTCTGCTTTTTTCTTATTGCCATTTGCGGAATATTTTTTTCCATCTTTCACCTTAAGGTTCTGCCTGTCCTTGAAGATGAGATGGATTTCTTGCAGACATCAAAGAGATGGATTTTGTTTTTTAATCCATTTGCTTAGCCTGTGTCTTTTGACTGGGGATATTAAAAGTTATTAATGAAAGATGTGTGTGGATTCCTGTCATTTTTATTTCTGCTCACATTCTTGTTGTAGCTGTTCATTTCCATAGTTATACCTTCATTAAGTTTCTCTCCATAACCCCTTGGGTATAGTCGTTTCTTTCTTTAGCTCTTTGTATTGCTTCAAGAATTCTCTGAAGGGCTGGTTTTGTGGACATGAATTCTTTTAGCCAATTTATGTCATGGAAGATTTTTCTTTCCCCTTTGGCTATAATAGACATTTTTAGCTGGGTAATGTAATCTGGGTTGGCATCTGTGGTCATTTAGAACTGGGAATACTTTGGTTCAGGTTCTCTGGCTTTCATAGTTTACACTGAAAAGTCAGCTGTAAATCCGATGGGTTTTCCTTTATAGGTGACTTGTTGTTTTTCTTTTGCAGCCCTCAATATCCTCTCTTTGTTCTGTACATTTAGTGTTTTTACTATGATGTGCCGTGGAGAGTTTCTTTTCTGGTCCTGTCTGTTTGGTGTTCTGTAAACTTCTTGTATTTGTATGGGCATGCCTTTCTTTAATTTTGGAAAATTTTCTTGATTCTGTTGAAGATCTGGTCCATGCCATTATCTTGGGATTCTTCTCCTTCCTGTATGCCTGTGATTTGTAAGTTTGGTCTTTTTATGGTGTCACACAATTCCTCCATATTCCATTCTTGTATTTTCTTAAAATTTTCATAATCTTTGCTTGTGTGGTCTAGTTTGTCCACTTTATCATCCAGTCATGGCTTTCTCCTGTCATTTCTAATTGGCTTACTGAGTGTTTCACTTCCTT
>NW_008360328.1:3490854-3499928 GCF_000622305.1 Nannospalax galili
CTGTTGCTGCTCAGGAGTTCCCACAGAGGCCCAAGTCAGATGAGGATCAGATGCTCTCAGGCTTTCTCCTAAGGTCTGGATCCCTCCAGGAAAGATGCTGGCCTCAAGAATTTGAGGGCTGGGCTGGCCTGGGAGCAGGGCCAGGAAAGATGCTGGCTCCCAGGGATGCAAAGGGAGGTGGGGGAGAGAAGAGGCCCCAGGGATGCAAAGGGAGGAATTAGGTTGGTCTGGACTTAAAGGGTCCAGAAGCAGTGGAGATTTTGGGCTAAGAGGTCAGTCCATGGGTCTGGGGTGTCATGACAAGAGATGGGCCAGTGTTCCTGCTAGGAGAGATGGGGTGGGGGAGCTGGGCAGGTGAATGAGGCTGGGGGAGTCAAGGTGCAGTGGGTGCAGCAGCTAAACTTACCCAGGCAAGCTGCTGGCTCCAGGAAGTTGTAGGGCTGGGCTGCCCATTGTCTTTCTTTTGCCTGGCTGTGATAGGCTCCTAACTGGGCTCCATTGTCTCCCTAGTCTGGACTACCAATCTCAAATGGTCATTCATCTGAGGCATACCCTCATTTTAGACCCGTCTCACTGTTGATTAATTCAGAGAGAAGTCTAGATTCCTTAGTTTAATCTTCAAAGTTCTTTATAGTCTGACATTTCAGTTACCTGTGTAGTCTCTTTCACCAAGATCTTGACATGCCTCTGCAATCTATGAAATGCAATGGCTTGTGATGGGTTGAACCGCACCCACTCACTATATCTGCTGAAATCCTAATCCTAGCTCATTACAATGTAGCTGCATTTGAATGTAGAATATTTAAATAGATAACTGTCATAATAAGGCTACTATGGTAGCCCTAATCTATACAATTAGTGTCCATATAAGAAGAGATTAGCACATAGACATAAACAGAGGAAAGAAAGATGACCACTTAAGGTGAACAAGTCACCTATAAGTTAAGATGAGAAACATCAGAAAACCAACCTTGGTGACATCCTGCTTCTGACTCCGTTTCTGTTGATGAAGCCACCCACTCTGTGGGACTTTGGTATGGCAGCTTAGAAAACGAATCCATGACCTATCATGTACATCATTCACTCAGATGCTTTCCATGGAACATATCATATTTTATTCATACAATTTCTTCTTATTGTCTATTTCTAACTCACATTTATCCTTGAAAATACTTTATCTCTCCCTTGAAGTTTGTCTGCAAAGCTGTGTACATGAAAATTAGAAATAATTTTCCTCTTTCTCTACGTTGCTTTTTTTTTTTTACTTTGCTCTCACTTCTAATAAAGCAACCATCACAATACATATCTTATGTTATATTTAATTCTGTGAAATTGTGTCAGTCCTAGAAGATGAGACCAGACCAGTAACAATGGCCAAGAGAGACGAGATGGCTGCTGGCAGCATGGCAATGGCAGTGTTGCTAGATGTGCAAACGAGTCACAAGTGCTGGGATGGGTTTAGTAAATACAGGGGGCAAAGACCATATGAAAGGTGAAGTTCGTATTCCTGACTTGGATGATGTGGTAGATGATGCTAGTTCCAGCAGCTCTAGCTGGTCGTCTAGAGAAGACACTGTTGGGGAAAGGGTGTTAACATTTCAATGTGGGAATTGATATAAATCTGGATGATGTGTTCTGTAGACAAATTTATGCACAATCTGTGGTTCTAGAGCAAGGCAGGTGCTAAAAAGGTGACCTTATAATGCCTATCAATGCTCATTTTAACTAGCTATGGTTGTTGGGCATGGTTTCTATCAAAAATGATTTTTAATTATGTGTGTAAAGAACCAAACTTCTGCAGGTCTCTTAGGTAATATAATGATATCAATAAGTACTCACTGATTAATTATGCAAGTATATGTATGTTATTTTTAATGCATTTCATTGCTTTTTGCACTGCAGTAGTTAAAGCTACTAGAATGATGTTGAGTAGAAGGGGTGAGAGAGGATGATGTTTTTAATTATTTTTATATCACTGTGAATCACCTGACACCATTGGCTAACAAGGTTCACATTTGTAGTAATGCTGCGGTTGAGATAGCTGCTTGTCCTCCAACACCCATTCCCCTTTTCTTTCATGATGCTCGGGTTTTAGTGCAATATGAAGGAGTTACTAAATTTTCCCATCCCTTAGAGGCATGGTCACTTGACCAGACACTGAGATAGATGGATGTTAACATGTGAAGTTGCTTCTAGAAATTTCTCATAGACCACTATTTGATAGCCCTCCATCATTTATTTTCTGTATAGTTCTCCTTTCTGTATTTGGGGGGTCAGGATGTTACCATCTTGGACCACAGGATATGAAAGCACGAGTAGAATTCTGCAATGAAAAGAGCCGTGGAGCTTTAACGGTCTTCACATTAGCCCTGAGCTGCCTGGTATGCTGGCTTTTATGTAAGAGAGAGAAATAAATTGCTCTTAGAACCATACCATTTTTTTTTTCACGTGCAGTCAATACTATCCTAACTAAAAGAACAGACAACAAGGTAAGTAGGAGCCCACTTGTGACCTTCTACTTCCCATGTCATCCTGTTTTGATGAAGCTGCTTTTCCATACACAGTGTCATAGTGAATGCCTTGTCTTCCCAGAGAAGCTGAAAACACCACAACCTCCAACTGAAGGCCAGAGCTACGACAAATGTCGTGGAAGCTCTTGGGTGAGGACATCTAAATGGGAAGAGACGAGACAGAGGTCATGCTAGGCGATGAAGCAGCAAACAGGAATCCATGGAAGCTCACTAGAGACCAGCTGTTCTGATGGATTGTGAAGAGTCTGGCATGGATCTTGAGGAATCTGAGTAGTTGAGGCTCTAGCAAGGAGGAGGATGGGAGCCTGCTGGCAAAAGGTCTCTGCTACTTAGCTGAAGATCTCAGCTATCTCATGCTCCCTTAGAATGTGCTTTCCAAAGAAAAACAAAAAGGAAATATTTTGGCCAACTGCTCACCTGTATAAACAACCTTAGCCTCATGGGTAGATCTTTTAGAGGGAAACTGAGGAGCAAGGCAGCTCTAAGGAAGATGCTGGAAGAAGAGAGAAAAACATCACAGTGAACACTATAAATAATCACACAGCTTTAAAAAGATCCTCTTTTTAAAACTGCTCTCCTATCCAGTTATCAACTGACCTGTAATTCTACCACCACAGATTTGCTTATGAACTCTCAATAAGGGTGCTACTGAGTTAGGATTAGAAGCAGGGACCATTAAGAGGGGGTGAAAGTCTTTTCCAATTTCTGCTGCTACCCACTGGTGACAGCTCATGTGACAATGGAACCCAACCAGAAACTGAAGCACAGAAATAATAGAGGGTAAATGTGACCAGGCAGAAAATGCCTTCACTAGAACAGCAAGTTACCTGCCATGGCAGCAGGTGTGGTGTAGAAAGGGAGAAATCAGGGGCTGATGCTGGTACCATCTCCCTTACAACTGTTTATGCAGACAATCTGGCTGAGTAGGGAGGGGACCATCCCAAGAGGCTGCTAAAGAGAGTTGACAGATCCAGGGGAGAACAGCATGTGACCAATATTACAGCACAGGCAGCAGAATGTGTCCGCTGCCTGATGTGTCTTTCTCACTGCCACCACTCTTCCACTTATGTTCCCCAGAGCGGGTTCAGCCTTCCTTGCCAAAGGAGGCAGGGAGCGGGAATACTGTTGGCCTCATGCCCACCTGGGTATCTGCTAGGAGAGCTTTGCACATGCTGCTAAGTGCCCAGTGGCACCCAGGGCTCTCTTTTACATTCTTAATTACCCTGAAATTCAGCCACATGGTCCCTCTGTCTTCCTGGACCAGTGCTTCATGGCAGCTGGTATTAGAAACCAACTGTGCTTCAAGAGCCCTCAAGTTCCGCCCTCATTCCCAGGAAGGGAGAGGACTGGGTATCTATGTGTGTGTGTGTTTGTATGTGTGCATGGTTTTATGCATGTATTTCATGTTCCAGACAATGGTCTGCCTTTGCATGAATATAGATGTGGATACATGTGTGAGAGTGAATGTGTGCTCATTTCTGAGGATTTCTCTTGATTATTGATGATGATTTTGGAACAAACTTGATGGATAGCATTTTAAGCTTTCATGAGGAACTAGAAACGTTCCAGTCTTAGTACAAGGGGACACAGAAATAGCCTGGCAAATAATGACTGTGCTTATCTTTTCTAAAAGAGGGAAGGCAGAATTTCTGGAATGTCATGTCTGGATGTTAAGACAAAGTGGAAGAAAGTGAGGCTGAAATGTTTGGGGAAATTTCGAGTTGGGATTATATCAGTCATTCTACAAAAATTCTCCACATCCATCTTTTTCAGCTTTTGTTGTAAGAGGCAAGTTTTGAAGCAGGTATTTATTTATATGTTACATAACTTGCACAAACAAAAATTATGTATGTCCATATATATATATATGGGCTAAGATGCTATAGTAGTTTCAATGAGAAATGTCCCCCATGGACTCCAAGTATTTGAGCCCAGTTGGTGACAGTGTTTGAGGAGGTTAAGGAGGAAGCACTTCACTGGGGATGGGCTTTGAGAATTCATAGTCTTGCCCCACTTTGACTTTGCTCTCTGCCTTGTGCCTACTTGAAGATGTGAGTGCCTAGCTTCCTGCTCTGGCTGCCTCTGCTGCCGTGCCTCCCTGCCGTTACCAACTCTCCCTCTGGAACCATAAGCCAAATAAACTCTTCCTTCTATAAATTGCCTTGTATGGTGTTTTATCATAACAACAGAAAAGTACCCAATATAGATGCTTATTCAGTTCATGCAGTGTATGGCATTTTGCTAAAACCTGTGGGAGGTGGAAAAGTACTTTTCCATTCAGTCTCAAAAATTCCCAACTCTTTTTAATGATAAAAATGCAGGATAAAGTAGTGAGTGTTAAAGGCCAAGTGACCAGAATGATCAGAAGGGAAGACTTTTCTAGAACAGCGGTCTAGAAAAACTATTTGGAGGAGCTGGAACACAGCCTGAATTTAAAACATTAAGAGGCTATTCTTGCATGTGTCTGAGAAAAAGGGAAAACAATGTCCTCTGACAGAAACAAGTTACAAGATCCTAGAAATAAATCTTTGTGGCCATTGTCCCTGTAGTCAATGAGTGACTCACAATAATTATTTTAAAAGTTGACGATAAAATCTGGTGACCGGCAGTATGTGGTGGTACGTGCCTTTAGTCCCAGCACTTGGAAGGCAGAGGCAAGTGAATCTCTGTGAGTTTGAGGCTAGCCTGGTCTACATAGTGAGTTTCAGGCCAACTGGGACTGTGTAGCGAGACTCTGTCTCAAAACAACAAAAACAAAATAAAAAACCAAAAAGCTGCTGATTGAACCTTGTAGGAAGTAACCAAACTTGTAATTAGAAATTTATATCCTAAAATTACTTTGTTTTGGAAAGTAAATAAGCTATGTAAAATAACTACAAAACAAAATCAAACAATGGAAAGCAAAATGGACAATAAATATAGCCACAGAAATAAGTCTGAAAACAAAATGAGTGAAGGTAATCAGCAAATTCTCTGAAACAGGTCAAATGAAGGGAAGGTACAGCACATTGGAAAAAATGACTAGAAAGCGACATAATGCTACACATGTATGTTTATGCTGTTAGAATAATTTTTATGACAGAGCTCTGTGAAACTTTCTGCTATTGTGGAAAAACACAATAAAATGGGAACTCTCTGGTAGTTTGTTATTAACTAAGACCTATTAAGTAGAAGTGCAAATTTTGAATGGATGAAATAACATGACAAAAAACTTAAAAGATGATTATAAAATTATTTTATTCATTAGATAAATTTTTAAGGAAAGCTAAGTTTCACTGATGAATTTGTCAAAATATCAGAAGTGCTGTAACCTGTAAAGAGAAAATATTGATCATGTAGTGGTTCATTTAATAAGCTAATATAGCTCTGATATGAAAATCTTACCTATAATTTACAAAATTAGACTCTGGAACAATCTCAATTGTGAATGTGGATACAAAAATAGGAAATAAAACACTATTATATACAATAAAACAACATGCTTAAAACAAAAAACTAAACTCATGTTGACACAAATGAGTAGAATCTTGAATAAAAGAAGAAGCATTTATTAAAATACTATCTTCTAATCAATCAAAATAAGGAAGGTAGGAAGATGCCTCAGCAGTTAAAAGCATTTTCTGCTCTTGTAGAGAAGCTGAGTTCCGATACTAGCAACCCACATCAGGCAGCTCAAAAACTGCCTAGAACTCCAGCAGATCCAATGCCCTCTTCTGGCCTCTGCAGTCACCTTCATTTGCATACACATACACACACACACACACACACACACACACACACACAGGCACATAATTAAAATTAAATAAATCTTTAAAAATAAGGAAGAGTTCATGAACATGTCAATAATGTTATAAAGTTTAGTATGTATAATTGAAAAGAATTATAATGAAGCAAGACAAACAATATTCCTTCTTAATAAATGAAGGAGTCTGTATCTAAAACTAATTATAAATACCACACTCAATAAAATAGGCATGATTTTGGAGAGAAGATGCTGACATAATGAAACAGAATTAAGAAGTCAAATTATTTGAGAGGAGGAAACTAAATAGTCATAATTTTCATAATACTTTATTGTCTGCTATAAATCTCTAGACAATGAACTGAAAAAAATTTAGCATGAATTAGCATTAAGTCAAGTGGTGGATTACAAACCTCACATATGATAGTCAATTACTTTCTACTAAAAATATAATGAATCAAAACAAAGCAATAACATAAAGGTCACAGAATATGTTAAAAGCCTGTATTAAAACACAGAAAAACATGTCAATAAAAAAATATATTGAAAATTAAACATAAATATGCAAAGCACATAAACAGACTGTCTTCCAAGGTGGAAATCAAATATTTATTCTACTTCATTAGAAATAAAAGAAAATAGAAACAATCAAGTATTATTACTCCTTATCAAAGTCAGGAAGGTTTTTAAAAAATCATATTTCAATATGTTGAAAATTATTTCCATGTATAATTTGTTAGAATAGAAAATGGTCCTGACTTTATATAAAGAAACTGTACAATTGTTTTCTTTAATATTTTATTTATTTTTATTTTATTTGTGTGGGTGCTTTGCCTGCATGTATATAAGTGCACCCATGTCATACAATGCCTGCAGAAGCCAGAAGAGGGTGTCAGAGATGCCCGAAACTGGAATTATAGATGGTTGTTATTCACCATGTGGGTGCTGGGAGCCAAACCCAGGCCCTCTGCAAGAGTAGCCAGTGCTCTTAACTGCTGAGCCATCTCTCTAACCCCTAAGACTGTCAATAGTTTTCAAGAACATAGATATTGTACTATTTGGCTTGGTAGTTCTACTTGTAAGACTATATACTCATAAAGTTATGAAAGATGAATAACAGTTTATATATGAGGCTATTCATCACTGATTTATTCACGGTAGCAAAATTTTAGAAGCAATCAAAGTGTTTAGTAATAATGAGAGGTTTGGAAAAATTATGATATGTCTATATAAGATCAGAACAAATTATATTTGCACAGAGCAGTTAATGACATGGGACAAAGAACATGCTATCATCTGTTTCAGTAGAGAAAGGGAGAAAGACAGAGAAAAACTGGGAGTAAACACACTATAAAGTTAACAGTCATAAATCTCTGTCATTGGATAAATTGTTTTCAGATTATTTCTTGCATGTTTCTTCATTTCCTACATTTTTAAGAACCTCAGTCAGAAACAAAGCATTCCTGACTATGTTTTCTTTTTCCGGGATCAAACATCACTCTGGAGTGGCATCTATGTTATGGACAGCATAGTCCTATGGCCTTTTGGTTTATTGTTTCGCTTTTCGACTTTTATTTTATAACAAGCCCCTCTTCCTTCCTTTCCCACTAGGGTTTCGTTCAATCCTTGCAGAAGCAAAAGGGAAGGTGGAGTGCTGCTCTGCCATGCCCCTCTGCCACGATGTCCACCTTGCCACAGGTGCAAATACAACAGGACCAAGAACCGTGGAGTAAAACTCCTGAAACCATGAGACAAAATAATCTTTTCCTACTTTGTTCATTTACTTGAGTATTTTGTCACACTGGCTGAACCCTGACTAAGACATAGCACAACAAAATATATCCAGTGGCCAGGGATGGGCCAAGCTCCTGGGAACTACACCCATTCTCACTAATATATTAGCACTGTGTGAGAAACAGTAAACAACACCTAAGTGTCAGAGAATACATGGGGAGTCCCACCATGTCTTCGTTTTCCACTCCCAGGCTCAGAACTGTGCTTGAATCCTGAATGCTTAATGTTTAATGACGTAAATATCAGTTAAAAAAAAACATTTCTGGCTGGGCCTGGTGGCACAGGCCTTTAATCCTAGCACTCGGGAGGCAGAGGCAGGCGGATCTCTGTGAATTCAAGGCCAGCCTGGTCTACATAGTGAGTTCCAGGGCTACAGGGAGACCCTGTCTCAAAAAGACAAAAAACAAAACAAACAAACAAACAACAACAAAAAAAAACCCAAAAACCATTTCTGAAACACTTTTAGTTCTAGAGCCAAATTTAGGCAGGTTATTTCTCCACAAAGTTAAAAAAAAAACTTGACTATTTAAGAGATTATATCTAAATTTTAAGAATGAGACATTCAAGGAGGGGATTCATAAACAACCTTAAATTTACCCTTGTGCAAACAAACCATCCGGTGAAATACTTGACCTAATGTTACTCAACACATCTGAAGTGTGAGTCATAAGAGAATCATTCTCTCAACTCAGAACGAACTTTTTGGAATTACTGTTCTTTTAATTCAAAGAGTTGGGTGTCTGGAATTCTGTGGTGACTTCGTAGCTTCATGCCAAGCAGGGAAGAAGCTCGTGAGAACAATGCAGCCCTGAATCATGGATGTTGACTCCATTGGGTTGACACATGGCAAACAATTTCTAGAAAACCTTTCTTGATTAGAGGGAAGATTAAAGTATGTTTAGGAATGTTTTAATGAATGCAAATTTACTTTTAATAATGGGAATTTATTAAAAGCTGTGTGTTCTAAAAGGTTTTGTTTTTCCTTAACAGGGATATGTTGCTAAGTT
>NW_008360328.1:3500403-3501572 GCF_000622305.1 Nannospalax galili
GGCACAGGCCTTTAATCCTAGCACTCGGGAGGCAGAGGCAGGCGGATCTCTGTGAATTCAAGGCCAGCCTGGTCTACATAGTGAGTTCCAGGACAGCTGGGGCTACAGGGAGACCCTGTCTCAAAAAGACAAAAAACAAAACAAACAAACAAACAACAACAAAAAAAAACCCAAAAACCATTTCTGAAACACTTTTAGTTCTAGAGCCAAATTTAGGCAGGTTATTTCTCCACAAAGTTAAAAAAAAAACTTGACTATTTAAGAGATTATATCTAAATTTTAAGAATGAGACATTCAAGGAGGGGATTCATAAACAACCTTAAATTTACCCTTGTGCAAACAAACCATCCGGTGAAATACTTGACCTAATGTTACTCAACACATCTGAAGTGTGAGTCATAAGAGAATCATTCTCTCAACTCAGAACGAACTTTTTGGAATTACTGTTCTTTTAATTCAAAGAGTTGGGTGTCTGGAATTCTGTGGTGACTTCGTAGCTTCATGCCAAGCAGGGAAGAAGCTCGTGAGAACAATGCAGCCCTGAATCATGGATGTTGACTCCATTGGGTTGACACATGGCAAACAATTTCTAGAAAACCTTTCTTGATTAGAGGGAAGATTAAAGTATGTTTAGGAATGTTTTAATGAATGCAAATTTACTTTTAATAATGGGAATTTATTAAAAGCTGTGTGTTCTAAAAGGTTTTGTTTTTCCTTAACAGGGATATGTTGCTAAGTTCTAGACACATAAAAGTTAAGTTCATTTGGAAGACAGGAGTTAGTAGTGTAGCAATTCTTGGGATTAGTGTTAAGGGAGAGTTATGACCTGAATTTTTTTTAAGCACACTGGTCAGATTGCATATGTCTATGCACAGGAGAGGTTTGTTTGTTATTGTTGGAGAAATATTTGAGCAAGTAGGTAGTATTTCTTATCATTAACAAGAGGGGTCACATTCTGTCAAAGCTGACTGCTTAGAGAACCAAGGAATGGATGATAAATGTTGCTGATTTCCTCTGTGAGTTTCATTGAGCCCTATAGCTGTCCTCCTTCCTTCCTTCCCTTCATGATATACTGTTTTGCTAAAGTATGTATGTGTACTCTTGAACTTATTATGCTATGCATGAGTGTCATAAATTAAATACATATTTATTATAAATTATATATTATA
>NW_008360328.1:3501609-3524413 GCF_000622305.1 Nannospalax galili
TCTCCATTCTACTTAGACAAAAGAGGTTTTTCATTGTATGGTTCTATATTTTTTCAATTTTATTTCTGAAAAAAGGATGATTTTTAAAAATTATATCCGCAAAATTGTATCATAAGATACAATGTCAATGCAGAAAAATGTTCTGAAGCTGCTGGGAATATTGAGATAGCCCCTCCCATGCTTTTATGTCTCTTGCACATTCTGTGTTATTTCCATTAATGTTTACTGCTGCAGAGAACAGTCCCCAACTATGTTAAACATGAAAGAAGGTTTCTTTGATAGTAGGTAAAGTCTAACAGGGCTGTTCCTGAATGATGTATCATTTTCTTCCAAATGGTGATTCAAGGGCCCAGATTTCCTCCATGTTCAACACTTGACTTCTAAAGTTATCACTCATCTGCAATAAGGCGATGAAGGAGGGAAGCGTAGGTAACAGGTACATGGGAGATCATTTTGCTCTGGAGCTTTGAAAGTGAGCCCATCACGTATGTTAAAATGCTACCAGCCCAAGCTTGGTCATGTGGCCACACCCAACTAGAAAGAAGGGTGGGGAGCCTGGTCTAACTATATAAGCGGGAAAACAAAGGTTCAGACTTAGTGAGCAGCTAACTGTTCTCTGCTACATATATGCCCAGCAGTCAGTGTGTAGGACAATGTGCTTTCTGCCACCTGTTTTTGTGTTTTCTTAACTGAAAAACTTACTTGCTTAGAATACTCCCCATGGCGTTTTGCTTTATGATCAAATATATTGCTATAACATCAGGATAAGTCATCTAATTATAAAAATATAACCCAGTGTCCATCTTCTTTACAATATAAGAGCATCTCAATAGGTAGATATTTCTTTGTATCAATTCAAGTAAAACAGCTAAGGCTGTCCCGTAGTGATAGATGCTTGAATGTCAGATATCTGGATACAGTTGTGTAGGGACCAAGGCTGCCTATCTGAAGGGACCAGGAGCGTCGAGTCAGTAAACAGAGCAGTTTTATTCAGTTAAGAAGACCTGCTAGAGTACTGGAAATCTGAAATGTTGTTTCAGCTACTTTGCTGGCTAAGATCTCCCCATGTCGACAACCACTGAATTGCAATGGTGGTCTTCCCAGGGTTAAATATGGAAAGCCTGAGCAAAATTTCCTTTGTCCCCAAACCTATATTATTTCTTTCTATCATTTTGTTCCAGTGAGGAAAAACGATTTCTAAGTTATAGTCTCTCAGCCTCAATTAATTTTAGTTAGGGCATTTTCACAGCTGTACAATAAATGTTTGAATTAAGACATTTATTTTCTTTTGAAATTAAATTGCATGTTACCTGGTTATTGGCTGTCACTGGTGGTCCACACTACTATAGATAAAAGCATTGATCTAGCGAGGAAACAAATTGGCTCTTAAAAGAGGGCAGTTTGGATTTGACAGCTGCAGACGATTCTTTAATAAATACAGTGTGTTCCCATCAAAGGTGTGAAAGATTCACAAACTCTTCCTTTCAGCTGTCCACTCCTATGGTGAAGGGATGTTTGGATCAACCAGTGCCCCTTCAGTACACAACAGCTGAATGCAATGAGAGAACATGGTATCTGGATGGCTGGTAAGTTCACAGTACCTAGATCATAGTTTAAGATAGGCAAGAGTTACTAGGAGAAGCCTTCCTGGTTAAGTCAGGTAGTATTAAAAGTCAGCTTAGTTTTGACTACAAATTCCTAAGAGGCAACAGACAAGAACAACATCAGTCAAGCAAGGCATGCTGCCTCCTCAAGATGCTCAAGATCCTTAAAGCCAGTAAGAGTATTTCCCAGTGACTTCATTCTATTGGAGAGAATCTCAGTTTTGATCACCCTAGCTATATAGATTGTCTAATCTGGTACATGGTTAGGTGATTCACCTAGCATTTGTTTCAGTACCTTTAATGTACTTGAAATGAGTTCAAACACGTTTTGGGAGAATGACTTATGTTGGGTTCTATCCTGTGACCACAACATAGAGACAGGATCATCAGCTTCCTTGTCATGAACATCATCAGTTAGATCTCTGCACTCCCTTGTCCTACCCAAAGTAGGAGGTCTTTGGTGCATAGTTCAGTACTACCTATCAGATATCTCAGCTGCCCCTAGTGGAAGTCACAATAGGGTAGGTTCCTTTGATTTTAAGAGCAGTCTACATGACTCCTTTAGTTTCAGATGATCTCACTGTAGACTTTTCTGTTCCCAGGAGAGTAATAAACAATATTCTCTTTAAGAGCTTTGTGTCAAAGTCCAGAGCCCCAGCTTTGTTCCAGCTTCGGTACATGTAAAGGAGCCTCTTACATCTCAGAGGTCAACCTTTTGGATTGTGTCACATTGGGAAGATGATAAAAAAAGCATTTGTAGTTGGATTTTATTCATCATTTATAATAATCAGTGAAATTACAGATGTCATTATGTGATTTGGCTCTATTTCTTCCCAGTGTGTGTGTGTGTGTGTGTGTGTGTATCCTTTTATAACATCCATAAAAGCATTCTACAAAAGGTTTGATCATAATTATCTCTTAATCAATTGTGTCAAGTGTAAACTATTCTGAATGAACTGGGTTTTTTGTCTGATTTCCATCTGGAAGACTACGTTGTTCAGCCTGTGTGACCTTTTTGCTCATCACCTACAGGACTGTGGCACCAGTACAGCTGATCATGCCTGAACAGTGGTATGGGATCTGTGTCACTCTTCCTAGTAGCTGAGATCATGTTGGAGCTATATATGTCAGGCAGGAGTGTGCAGAGACCCTGGGCAGAGAATGTGTGTTGGAGAAACATTCTTGGAAAATCGCTGTATTTTAGCTTACATTTTCTAAAAATGTTATATTTTACCTTAGGGTTTCTAGAACATCTGGAAAAACTTCTTGTTACTCCACTGCAGTATAATCTTGGTGCTCCAGTATCACTTGCTTTAGAGTCAGTGGGTACCATGTTGCCTCATTAATGAGAAGAGGGAGAAAGCAGAATTTACTTGCACTCCAATAAGGGCAGAAGGATATCAAGATGTGCTGACAAAATGTTGATTTCTGAGGCTTTTTATAAAGAGAAGAACCGAGATGACAGAGCCACTTCAGAGCACAGTGTAGCAGAAACAGAAGAGACATAAACAGCTTAGCATCTTGTGGACCCAGACTCACATCTTGACCCCTTTGAAATAGTCTCACCAATGTACTGGCAAAGATGTAGTAATTTTAAAAATCAAACTGGCATATGTCATGTTAAATTCATGGTGATGACTCCAATAGTGATTTAAAAAATTTTGTTTCTATTTAATTTATAAATTAACTTCAACTTTATTGAATAAGGTCTACATCTATAAGAAACTGAAGCTTAGTTTGATGGCTTCAAATCTTTTTAAAGCATTACACTGAATATTGGCTGTAGTGTTGTCTGCTGGAAGCAGTAAGATCAAGAAATTCTAGGACTTCTTGTTACCCACCATGACTACATGACAAGACTCTGTCACTGAAGAAACTTTACCCTGAGGCTGCAGGACAGAGAGAAATCACTCTCAAAAAGCTTCCTCCATGATGGCTAGCTTTCATAATGATCAAAAGTACATACAGGCTTCTGGGGAGAAAAGATCTCAATGGTCTTACTCAGCACTGGACTCTACATGTTGCAATACTGACCTACCAGGAAAGATGTACCCACTGATGCAATAGTGGCATAACTATTATGAGATAAGTAATAAGCATTCTGACTCGATTTGAGACCTGTTCCACAGGAAGGAATTTCATGCCTGGCATTGTCATCCTGGTCAAAAGCTCATGACTGGAAAGGTCATAGGCACTAGGGTAGGACCTACTATTGTTATTTTACTAAATGGCCTTGTTGTTAAGGTGCCTTCTAAATATTTGTTTACACCCATAGGCCTGGGCTGCCCTCAATCTTGGTCAGACAAGTTCCTTTCTGCAGTGGGTAGCAGTGTATGGAGAGGTGCATAACTGGTCAAAGTGCTGAGAACGAGACTGAGTGCTGAGCCCTAAATGGGACATCTTAATGCAACCTCTCCACCACCACCATCAAGGCTCAGGGAACATCCTAGAAGAGGAGGTGGAAAGAATGTAAGAGCTGGAGGATGGGGAGGAATGCTGAGAGTTGAAATCCTCTGGCTATGGCTGGGCACATCAACTCACAGCAACAGGAGCTTTCTGCATAAGATCAGTACAAGATCAACGCAGCCAAACTTCCAGCATGGATGTGGGGAAGCTCTACAGGCTCTATCCTTCACTGAGGAGCCATTGGCAGCTGGTAGCTACTGTGGAGGGAGACTCTTTTATTTAAATGTGTGGCCACTGGTAGATTGCCCATGCTCAAGTGGATGGCCTTCCACACATACACATATGGGTAGCACTAAATTGACTTAATGAATTATCAAAAAAATATAACCAAGAAAATCAGACATAAATTTTGGAAGGGACCAGGTTGACGGGAATTTGGAGGGAGTTGGAGGGGGAAATGGGTGGTAGATATGATCATTTTTTTGTTGTATGTTTATGAAATTCTCAAGAATACTAAAAAAAATTATTATTAAAAATATGCAATGGCTCCAGAAGCTGTTTCCTAATTTCAGTAGTTTATGAAAGCAAAGAATTGGTGTAGTCTGACCATATTGGAGAAGATGGAAACTTGATTATCTTTCATTTTCACTTTTCCTTGGAGGCTGTTCCAGCCATGGCTAGATGAAAGGCAGGAGGCAGAGGAAGAAGACCGTGGCAATTTGAATGACAATGTCCCCCACAGGCTCCAAGTATTTGTGCATTTTGTCCCCAGTTTGTGCTGCTGTTTTGGGAGGTCTCAGAAGGTGTGGCTTTGCTGGAGGAAGCATGTCACTGGGGGCAGGCTTAGAGAGTTCTTAAGCCTTTCCAGATATCCAGTTGCTCTTTGCTTCCTGTGTCTGCTTGAAGATCGAGAGCTTAGCTTCTGCTCCTACTCCAGCCACCTCTGCTGCCATGCCTCCCCACCATGATGGATTCTTTCCCCTTGGAACCATAAGCTAAATAAACTCTTTTATAAGTTATCTTGGTCATGGTGTCTCTATCATAGCCACAGAAATATAACTAATACAGTAATTGGTACCAAGAGTGGGGTGTTGACTGTGAAGAGCTTGACCATGTCAGGTTTTAGAGGAATATTGAAGACTTTGGAAGTTTGGGCTAGAAGAGCAGTTGGCTGCTGCAAGCAGAGCTTAACACATCATTCTAGTAGGTGCCTGGAAGAAAGTAGTACTGAAAACTATGTAGCTCCAGAGGGAAATAAGAGCTTAAGCAGCAATTGGGATTTGGCCAAGAATCTGGCTAGAATCTACCCATAGCCAAAAAGCTTGCCTGAGGCTAAGTTGAAAAGCAATGGACTAATTTCTTTGGCAGAATAAATTTCAAGACAGCCTAACATAGAAATGATGGCATGGCTATTAATGGTGAATATTATGCAGCTCTACAGTGAAAGAGAGAAAATGGGGACAGAAAGAAGTACAGAATGTACAGTTTGGATTGAAAAAGAGCATTAGGAAGATTAATGTTAAAGCCAAGGGATGTGCTGAAGGAGATAATTCCTTTGATAAGATTAAAGTGATTAAGGAAAGGCCTAGAGATTATACTTAAACAATGGGCAGTGTGCCTCCAGGGCAAGACCACACCCAGCTAAGCCTCCAACTTGTGAAAGGAAAATGCTGCAGAGGTTTTCTACTAGAAAACCATGAAAGAGAAAAACTTGGAAAGTGAATGAAACAGGCTGGGGTCCATCCCAAACTTGCCAAACTTGGCAGTACAATTCACTTGGTGCTGACTTTACAAGCATGAAAGATGCAGGAGTGAAAGGGTCATCAGTTCTTCCTCCGAGGTTTGAAAGTGCTGCCGAGGCCAGGCAGAGTGCAGCAGAGGTGTCTCTGGATAAAGAAGGCTCTGATAGGCCATTGTGTGAAGCTGTGGCGGTGAAGCCTGGTTGGCACTGGAGACCCTAAGAAGACTTTCATGATGCCAAAGCTGTGAGACATCTGCCAAGAAGAGCTGCATACAGGGAGTGGTACCAGCCTGAGAGAGAGAGATGTATGCTATGCACAGCAAAGCTGGAAATACTGAGCTATTTAAGCCCTTTGGAAGTAAAGTCCCAGAAGTCAGACATGGAGCTACTAGATTTGGTGTTTGCCCTGCTGGTTTTCGGTCTTGTTTTAGTACGGTATTTCCTCACTATGCCTCCATTCTTCCCTTTTGGGATGGTAATGTGTATTCCGTTCCACTGTTTGTTGGTAGTATGTAATTTGTCTTTTGAATTTACAGGAGCTTACAGTTAAGAGATTTCCCTGAGTCTCAGAATAGACTTTAGACTGTGGACTTTTGAATAGTGTTTGGACTGGTAAAGGCTATGGGGACTTTTAAGGTTGGATTACATATACTTAGAATTTTATATGGTCATGAACCTATTGGGGCCAGGGAATGTTTCTCATATGCTCAAAGTATTGGAACATTTTGCCCCCAGTTGATGCTGCTGTTTTGGGAGGTCTTAGAAGGTATGGCCATGCTGGAGGAAGCACATCACTGGGGGTGGGCTTAGAGAGTTCTTAAGCCTTGCCAGATCACGAGTCTCTCTTGCTTTTTGTGCCTGTTCGAAGATGTGAGAGCTTAGCTTTTACTCCTACTCCAGCTACCTCTCTGACAACATGTCTCCCCACCATGATGGACTCTTGACCCTTTGGAACCATAAGGTAAATAAATTCTTCCTTTTATAAGTTCCCTTGGTCATGGCAACAGAAAAGTAACTAATATAATCATGTAAGAAGATGCTGTGATAGGTTTCATTTATCTCACTGCCCCCCAAGGGTCTCAGCAAAGATGTACAAAGAATTGGTTGAGACTGGGATAGCAGGGGCAGACATGCTCATTCAGACTTCTTTTATTTTAGCAAAATGGTATAGTGTGAAGGCTGACTGTCTTCTTTTAAAGAACTGTCCTCTCTTTTCCTTGAGCACTCAGATTGAGGTAATGAACTTATAAAGAGAATCTCACAGTTCAGGAGATTTCAGTCCATGGCCAGTGAGAGGCAATGCTTTGGGGCCTCTAAAGGGGCAGCACTTCATGATGGCAGTAGCTGGCCAAGCTGTTCTCCTCATGGCCAGGAAGTAAAAAGAGAGGAAGGAAAAGAGGCTGGGGTCCTAATATCCCCTTTGAAGACACATCATCAGTGACCTGAAGACTTTCCACTAGACCCCACCTCTGACAGGTTCCATAATCTCCCATAGAACCACTCTACAGAACAAGGTACTAACATGTGGGCCCTTTGGGGGTCATTTCAGATCTATACTGTCGATGCTCTGTAATCACTGGAAGAACTGAATTGTGGACTATTTGTGAAGGCTGTGTTGATTAGATTCCTGAATTGGGCATAACAGTCCTGGGATATCCTAAGGGTGTTTCCTTAGTTCTCAGCAGCTCAGGAACTAGAAAGTAGCTTTCCTAAATACCTAGATGTTTATAACATACATGGCTTTTTTGATGCTGCTGCTGCTCTTGTTTTATGTGTATGAAGTTGGTGACTGAACTCACGCTAGGCAAGTGCTCTACTAGGGAGCTGCCCCTGTCTGGTACATAACTTTTGATGCATTCTCATATGTAATATGTAGGTAAATCCATTCTCAACAGGCCTAGTGTTTCTAAACAAATGCAAAACAAGTGGACAGGCAAAGGGTAAGATCTATGTGTGTGATGGTTTGAATGAGAATGTCCCCACAGGCTCCAAGTATTTGAACATTTTGCCCCTACTTGTTGGTGCTGTTTTGGGAGGTTTAAAGGGGTGTGGCCTTGATGGAGGAAGCCCATCACTGAGGGTGAACTTTGAAGAGTTCTTAAGCCTTGCCAGATTTCCACTCTCTTTGTGATTCCTGTGCTTGCTTGAAGATGTGATCACTTGGCTTTCTGCTCTACCCACCTTTGCTCCATGCCTCCCCGCCATTATGGACTCTTAGCCCTGGAACCATAACCTCAAATAAACTCTTCCTTCTATAGGTTGCCTTGGTCATGATGTTTTATAACAGTAACAGAAAAGTAATAAAATATGGATGGAAAATTTTCACACGTTGAATTTGGGTATGGTTGAGCTCTGTGTTGCCAAGGGGTATGTATCCAAAGGCCCTGGGAATTTGAATGGATTTATCACTGCTGCAGGTGGGATGGGTGCTCCTGTTCTATATTGTTCTATGGATTTGGTCTCAATGGCTTATAAAATGAGCTTTGACAAGAAATGGAACTGGTTCATCTAAATATCTTTTGGGCAACCATCCAGGAGCATCAGTAAAAGATAATCTTCTACAAAAGGTGTAATTTCTATTAAAATATGTACTTCTGTATTTGCACAGTCCTTTTCTGGATGCCAAGTCTGCTCATGTGTATTGTCTATGTGCTCCAAGTCACCCTTGATTTTTCTTTCATTTCCATGGATGTTCCACACTGTCAGTAGGCAGCCTAGCCATAGCCTTATCTGGCCTCTCACTTACTGCTCTCTCCCAAGCAAATACACTTTGTTTTCCTAGCAGTTACTGCATTTGATGTTTATTTGTTCTTCTGTAAACTTTAAGTTCTGTGAGGGTGGAAACACTCTGCTTTGTAATTTGCTGTATCTTAAAGCCTGGTATAGCTTCTGTTACAAAGTGGTCATTGCCTAAAGAGCTGTTGGATAAAGAAAAGTATGGATAGTCTTTACTGTAATCCTATTGCTATTTCACAGAGTCAGTGTAAAACATTAGGTGGGTAACACAGGCTTGTGTCACCAGTTGGGACAGCTGTGATACAGAAAGGAATGAGAAAATAATTTGGAGCTAAGAGACTTCATTCTGAGTGTTCAATCTGTCTCTATTGGAGACATAAGCCCGTGTTCTTTGCAACATTAATAATCTTATGTTGATGCTCTAGATATGATCATATCCCCTGTAATTTAGGATAGAGATGGATTTGAAAGAACAGGGCATTTGTAGATGATGAAAAGAAAAAAAAAGATTATCATTTGGTTTGTATATACTGCTAAATTCCTTTTTTAGGAGATGTTATGATATAGGGTGAGATGGCTTCTTGGGGTCTCTTTTTGTTGTTCTTTTTAAATTTATTTTTATTTTATGTGTATGAGTGTTTTGCCTGCATGTATGTAAGTGCAGTATGTGTATCCAGTGCCCATAGAAGTCAGAAAAGGGTATCAGATTCCCTGGAACTGGAGTTAAGGGCAGTTGTTAGCTGCCATGTGGGTGCTGGGAACTGAACCCCAGTCCTCTGGGAACATGGTTAAGAACCACTGAGCCATCTCGCCAACCCTCCTGAGGGCTCTTGACACAAAGCTACTTACTTACAGTGAAGTCTGATGCAATGTTGATTCATTAAGACTAGACCCCAGTGGACTGGGTCTGCTTTCTGCATACCTGCTGTCTCATACAAAAGTTAGCCAATTAGAAATTAGGCCCTTGAAATGTAGAGTTGATTATGTAGACGTGGGGTTTCAAGGGCAAACAGGAGAGTGGGGGAGGAGGACAGAGACCGTGGCACCACTTATGGGCAGAGGAGTATGACAGTCTGCCTAGGCCATGTGGCTGACAGCCCGCCTGACGCTTGTTTTGACTTTTCTTTAACTGCACAACCGGTGCATGCAGATGACTTTACATCTCATAGCAAAATGTGCGACAGCAATGTGCTAAGCAAATGCAAACAAAAATATGCTTCCCCCATTCCAAACAAATCTCTCACACGTTGCAACGATACCTTGGCATGGCCAAGAGACTGAAGGCAGAGGCCACTAGGAGTCAAATTGGCTCCTAGTTAAACCCACTCTCTAGTACTTTGGGAGGCCACATTCAGTTGTGTTGGATTACTAGATATTATGTAGACATTGCACGCATTTGATTCCATTCATTCATGCGTGCATGGACACATCCATTTAATTCATCCAACACTTGCTGAGCACCTATTGTGTGATTCAAGAACAGGCTGGAGGACTGAGAAGTGCCATGAAGGGTACAATGACGAAGCATTGGGAGTCCACTACTTCTCTTCTTTGACCCATGCCTATCTCTCAACCCAGTGGTACCTTATATCCAACACTTTATCCCCTACTTTATGGCCATGAAAATCCCTCTCATACCATAGGGGCAGCTTAGGAGTATTTCTTTCCTTCTCTTCACCACCCCTTCCTGTAGTGAGAAGTATTCATTCTTCTTCCAGAGATCCAATAGAAAGCTACTTCTCAGAAGTTGCACAGTTGGTAGATGTTGAAGTGTCTGCCACCAGCTTATCTCTTTCTGCCTTGACTGTTCTAACCTCGCCAAAGCTTGTAGGACAAGATCTTTCCTAGAGAGAAAATACAGTTGTGGCCAAACCTTATAAAGTTTGCCATTATGATAAGGTTATAACTTGCATTAGTCTCGGCTAAAACATAGCTTCAGGAATCCAATTCGCCTCCCTGGAAAGTCTGTAGGCTATTGGAATAATGGTGAATGGAATAATGCTACATTCTTCCCTAGCAGCAGAGCGTGGTGGCAGAGTGTGGAATGTGAAGTCCAAATTTAGTTGTGTTCAAATCCTAACCAGTAGTAATACTTGGACATACTACTTTGGGGAAGTTATTTAACACGTGTGTCTCATATTTTTCCATCTTTAAAATGGAGATAATAATAGAACACACTTTTATCGGGTTGGCATGTGGTTTATACTACTAATAGTTCTAATCAGTTTTATATGCTGAATGAGTCCCCATTTTGCAAAAGGCCACTACTGGAAATGAATATTCCTCAGTATTTTTGAGGAATGAATCATTTGGAGTTAGACCTCAGAACTTGAGTTTTAGTGTTTTTACCACCATTGGGTATCTTACCTGGGAGAACTTATTCAATCCTCATAATTTTCTATTCCTCAATATAATAGTCATAGACTCACTAGCTTATAGTCTTGCTGCAGTGACTGAATGATGGACTTAAGCAAATAATATATGGAAACGTCTAGCATCATGCATGTCTTAATAAATGTTTGCTTCATTTACTTAAAAGAAAAAACTTTCGTGATCATTGTACCTGAAATGTGATAAACTTGGATCAGCTCTGAGACTCTTTATTTAAAATTTATTTTTCTGTATGGGTATATGTGCATGCCTGCTTGAATTTATGTGCACCATATGTATGCAAGTGCCCACAGAGGCCAAATGGCACTGAATCCCCTGGAACTGGAGTTTCAGGTCGTTGTAAGCCTCCTGATGTGGGTGCTGGGAACTGAAACCAGGTCTCTGGAAGTACAGTTAAGTGCTCTCAACCCGGGAGCCATCTCTCCAGTCCCCAGGCTTGAGCCTATTGATAGTGCTAACAATAGGGACTTAGATTGCATCTTAAAATGTGCTGAGCATCAAGCAGTGAGTGCTATCAAGAACACTCATGAATGCATACACACACAAAAACATGATCTATCACAAGCACACATGCAGATATGATCTAGATACAAATCTCAGTCCATGGGATGATACTGCTATGATCTTTTCCTAACATGGGGAACATGAGGACTCTTGTAAAGCCGGGGATGCTCCTTTGATTCTGTTCCTCGGCCCTTCTATACAGCTGTCTGGTAGCAGTTTCACTGTACTTGAGAACCGGATCTAGTGACCACCTGATGCAAGGTTTGGGTGCTCACTTCACTCATTGTAACATTCCTTTCTCTGGAGAAGACCCTATGGGTTGAGATTTATGCCCAAAGAGACTCATCTCAGGCCCTACTCTCCTTCCAAATGTCCACTGGATAATGTCTTTGGTTGTTAAGTGTTTTTTTAAACCCTATTTCTCATCCACTGTGCCTTATATTCTGGCACCCTTCCTGGGTTTCCTACCCCCAAAGAACCTGTCTTCCCACCCCATGTCTGGGCCTCCCCAAACTTTGACACTCTGTTGTGTTGCTTGCTGAGGAATGGGCATGTGTCAGACTGTGTGGATTGATGAACTCATTGTCTGCATTATCTCTCTAGAGTGTTAAATTTCTGTCTTGTGTACCAGGATTAACCCAAATCGTCTAAAATTCCCAAATTCAATGAATAGAATTTTATTTGGAAAGACACTGTCGTGTAAAGGAGGGATGGCTTATGCATAAGGGAGGGTTGGAAAGAACTGAGCTTTGCCCCTGGATCCTTTGATTAGGGTTGCAGTGGGATTGGCCTGCAAATAGGAAATTCGGGGAGCAGCCTACCTGTCGGCTAATGAATGAATGACAGGAGGCAGAGGGAGCTCTAATAAATAGACACTACCTGTTAATACAGAATTCCTATGAAAATTGTCCAAAAGGGAAACAGATGAATCGTGTGCAGCATGGGAAGGCATTTTGTGTTTTTAGTGACCAAATTCTCCTTGCCTTTGAATGATGAAATCTATATCTCTTGTTCAGAGTGGTTGATTTTGTGATGGACAACATGCGAGGGAGATGGGGTGACTTTCTAAACAGTGAAAAAGATGAGGAAGGATGAGCAACTTTGACACAATGGTGGCAGGTGCGAAGTGACAAGTCATGCGTGTATCTGGCATTCAAGTACATGGTCTCTTGCCCTAAGCCTCACCTTTGGCCTAGTGAGAGGCTCTTTCACTGAGTCTGAACAAAGGTCAGAACCCTGACCCAATCACTCCACAGCCTTTTGGCTGACCAAAGGGGGTGCCAATTAGGTCCCATTGTGATGGAGGTAGTAGGGAAGTTTTCCCCCAATTCACTGACCCTTGTTTTGAAGCTGTGGGGATGGGGTGGGGGTATCCCCCTTCATCTGTCCATAGCAAGACCTGTGTGCAGTGACTGGGTCTATCCTTGATCTCACCTTCATAATGCCTCTAACTTTCTCAGTTTGTATTTCACGAGGTAGATGTTGAGGGTGGGAAGGAGCGTGAAACATATGTATTAGCTATTGGCACAATGTCTGTTTAGCTTTGGAAGTCAAGTTTACAGTGGTGAACTGTGACAGACATCAGCTTCACTGGCCACCACCCCTTTGCTAGCCCCTGCCTTCTCAATGTGGAAAACAATGAACTAATTCATGAGAACATTGCATTTGAATGGTAAAATGTTATCTGTCCATCTTGGTCTAAATCTAAAAAGTTTTCCACACATCAGGGCCCCAAGATACCCTAAAACATGCTCATCGATTTCTGGAGATTAAAACCAATATACTTAAAAACAGCACCACCAACAACAAATTCCAGTTGCCTTTTAAAAACAAGGGCAGAAATGATTGGAACTGAATCCCTGCCTTCCATGTACATGAACTTCCACTGTGACTGTGCTATGTCAGGTATGCAATGCAAGAAGTGCCAAGGCATGTCAACAGAAGGGGGGCGCTGGAGTGACTGTAGTTTTATGTTCTGGGGAGCCTGGGAGAGGAAAGCAGCCTTGTATCTCGGGTTACCGGAGCTGCAGGATTGCATTAATGACAGGCCCGCGTTTTAGCAAAAAGGGAGATAGTTAGAGCAGTCAGAACACGGCTAGAATGTGCTCTGCTAATTGGAAATGTATATTTTCTTCAGGCGATGTGTGTGCAGGGAAGGGGGCTGGGGAGGATGTGACCGGGGAGGCACAGTGATAGGACTGCAGGAGAGATTGGACCCAGGACGCCGGGATTGGGCCCTACCAGCCGGGCAGTTAAAGGGTCTTTTCTTGTTGATATGAACGGCCAGTGCCCGGACCCCACCCTCCCCCACTCCCTTTTAATTCAGTGGCTACGTAGGGGCTTTCTTTGATGGAGGCTTTGAAGTCGGTGGCTTTGAGATTACTCTTCCTCTGTGACCTTGACCACCAGCCATGAGGTTAGGGGGGAAGGGGAGGGGAGGAGGAAGGCGCTGGATCTGGAAAGAGGAAAGGAAGGAGACGGGAGGAGAAGGCAAGGCCGCCCCAAGACGTTTCTGCAGCATTCCATGACTTTTCTGATCACTCGGCAAAGTTGAAATATGATTGCCGCCTTTGCGCGGGCAAGGAAAGAAACCATTTAAATGAAAAATTAGCTGCCTTAGCAGGTCAAGCACATAGTTACATTAATGTCGTGTAGAACAATAAATCAACTTCGATCTCCAATTGAAAAAATGCTAATTTAGCTCAGCGATTCACTGATTGTACTTTGCTCCGATTGAAATCTTTCTTTTATTTAATGCGAAGCGGTGATTTGACAGCCTCCTCTAATGGTGCTTGCCGACTCTCAGCATTTCAGTGGAATTCTGATCATGGTTTTAGTATTCCATGCAGCTCTGCCCCCTCTGATTTCACGCTCACACATTAACGAGAGCTGACACTGGAGATTAGACTCAGACAGCTGGGATGCCAGGGCTTTGTTGCAGCGTGGACCGCAGCCAACGTCGTTCAACCACAGCCAAGAGGGACCTGGGAAAGTCTTCGTAAGAGGGAGGGGGAGGCGGGCTAGGGGGCTGCAGGGAGGGTGGGAACGGGGGATGGGAGAAAAGAAAGGCTAGGTAGTTTCTGAAGGGCACGGGAAAATGGATATTTCCAGAAAGCCCTTTCCTCTCTGAAATTCACATTTGAATCAATTCTGGTGTGTGGAGAGGAAGTGGATCTTTACAGGGAGGTCCCAAACTGGTTGTAGTATTTTTCTGAAAACTAGGAAAATACAAGTGGAAAGCGGAGCACAGAGACCGAAAATGGCTCCTGGCCTTAGCCAGCAGCTCACCCGCTAGTCTGAGAAACAATGGTTGTTAGCAACTCGAGGAAGAGTGCTTACATAAGAAAACCAGTTCTCTTTTTTGCCTAAAATAAATAAATAAATAAATAAATAAATAAATAAATAAATAAATAAATAAAGGATTCACTTAGTTCCAGGTGAATAAATGGGAAAATAAAAGTGGATTTATGAGCTTGGGCTGCCTGCACGGCTAGTGACTACCTCAGCAAGATTACCTCCTCAAGAAAGGAAGTCTCGCAGCCTAACCGCCTTGATCCTAATAAATTGTTTCATAGCTTCATCTACAGCAGCGAGCAGCCAGAGCTCAGCTAGTAGCCACGTAGGAAAGGGAAGGGAAGGTACCTCCGGAGTCTGTGGCCCAACTTTCTCCCAAAGAAAATGACGGCCTACAAAAGTAACCAGGATGGCGTATTAATACCATGTCAAAAAAAAAAAAAAAAATGTTTCTGCTCCCCGGGGAAAGCAATTGAGTAGAAATAACAAATGTCTTTCTTGCTAACTGTATCATTAATAATAATTGTACTTTGCATTTTTATGGGATACTAGGATTCTCGAGGTCTTAATAAATATGCATAGTGGAAGTCTGAAGAAGGGAGATGAATTTGCCCATTCCTGATCCTCAGAGGGAGTAACTGAGGCTTGGAGACTGCCAGGGCTTACCTGGAGAGAAAGAAAGAGGAAGAAAGTTATGAAGACCCATGCTGCACCTGGCATGGTGCCTTCTAGATAATTCTTCCTCTAACACTCATGATGCACACCCATGATCTTGCTTTGGAGTCAGGGAGAGGGAGCTGAGCTATCCTGTTTCACTTTGGCCTCCTACTTTGTTCCTTCTCTGGCCTTGCTGGACCGTTATCACTGCCACAGCTTTATTTGTTCAACTAGTGTTATTGAGCCCTAAGCTAGAATATGAATGCTCTGACTGAAAGGAAACATGAATTAGAATCCATATGCATACATATTGAATATATGAGTACATACGCACATATATGTATGTGTGTATATATACACATATATATAAATATATATATATATATAAATCAGGAGGTCATATTACAGTTGTTAAGAGCATAGATAGCATATAAACTGAAGTCATTCAGAACAAGTCAAACAAATTTGCCCATGAATCTCAGTACTACTGTTACTGACTTTGTGGCCTTAGCAAGAGTCTTAGCTCTTTCTTTCTTTCTTTTCTTTTTCTTTTCTTTTTTTTTTTTTTTTTTTTTGAGACAGGGTCTCGCTGTAGCTCCAGCTGGCCTGGAAGTCACTATGTAGACCACGCTGGCCTCAAATTCACAGAGATCCGCCTGCCCCTGCCTAGCTCTTTCTTTTTAAGCTCAATTTTTGCCTTTAAAATGCAGATTGAAGTAAAGTAACCCTTAGCACAGTGTCTGACTGACAGGGGGCACTCAGTCAGTGCTAACTATTACTGGTATTGTTATTTTCATGTGGTTCTTTGGAAGCATTTGGTGATGGTACACACAGGTGAACATTGTCTAACAGGCTTCTTAGTGTTCATAGCACACAGTTAAAAAGTGTTGATTGATATTATGTAATACCTGAGAATGAGCAATTCTAAAGTTGATCTTCAGAGTAGTTTTAAGAGATTTATGCTTAGTCTCAAGGTACCAAAAACTTATCACAAACAGTTTTGGAACTATACCTTGGAATTATGTGTGGAGAACTGGGGAGATTGTTCCTTTGGTAAAGTGCTTGCTTTGCAAGTATGGAGACCTGCATTTGATCCCCAGAACCCATGTAAAAAAGTCAGGTTTGAGAGTGCATACTGGTAATTCCAATGCTAGTGATCTCTCGGACTTGCTAGCCAGCCAGCCTCACCTAATAAGAGAGCCTCTGCCAATAAGAGAACCCGTTTCAAGAAGGAAGGAGGATGGTGCTTGATGAACACCACCTGCACAGACATGGTCATACAAATGATATGTAGATACTCTTGGTATTGTCTATTAAACATCTCTAAGAATGGCACATCTTCATCTTTGGAGGGTGAGTTTGTTGTTGGAAGCTAATAAAAGTCACTCTGAAGCTATGTCCAGTGAATCTGGTGGGCATTCAAAGTGGGAGAATATTGCTTCCTAAATAAGTATGCCTAGATGCAAGTTAGGTTTGTCATCTGTAAAGCCATTTGTCATCAGATACCAAATCTGATCTCAATTTCAAGAAAGGCTCATTGAGCAAACAAAGCCATTTTAGTATATGCCCATGATTTCCCAAAAGGAGAGTGTTTAGAGGGGGCCACAGATCCTGATATATCCGCAGGGGGAAACAGGCTCATCACTTCATGGTCACAGCTGATAAACAGACTGAAGGAGCTTATAGTTCTAAGTGGAGGAAACAATACATGCCCAGGAATCCTTCAGATTTTGCCCAAACCGAGGTTTACTGCCCTTGACTTTGTTCTCTTGGCTTGGTACCATTTTAGTGTGGAATCAGTTTGGTTATTGTTCAGGTTCATATGTTCTTCTTTTGAGCTCCTAAGTTCTTAAGGAGTACAGTTTACTGAGACTTCATAGCCTCATCAAGAAGACTCACAAGTTATTGTAATGCAGTGGTAAATCTATGGTTGGCATTTACAGCTGGGGAGGAAGACTCCCCACCCTGCCTCATCCTTATTCCAAGTTTCTATCTTAAGAACCAATCAAATTCCATACTCCTTGCATCAACCCTGAGCATAGCCAGAGTGCCAACTGTCCTTCATCTTGATCTGATCTAGTTCTCTGATTAGGAAGTCTTTGCCAGGCAGAGAAGAAACCTATCCTGGGTTCCCCTCCAGGAAGATTCACAAGGTGTGAGCTATTATAATTACAATGATAAAGATTTGGGTTTGGCTTAAAGGGTTTTAATTAAACAAGTGGGTGTCTGTTTCAGAGCAGTAAACCATGACAGGTTGCTTATCAGCAACCCTACCTCCATAGTGACTTTACTCATTATTGATAAGAAATAGCTTTACCTAGAGAGAAGAATAGAGGAACTCAGTAAAGTGTTCTAAAGATGTGGGAGATGGCTGCTGGTATTTGGACAGAATTGATGAGCTTCTGTCTTTAGAATTGATCACACTGAGAGCAACATTGCACACATAGAAGATAGGAAGCCTGGAGTGGTTTGATTCCTACCTTGTTCCATTGCCTCTGTGACTCAAAAATAGATTGACTCATTGAAATAGATAGAGTTGTTCAATGTAAATGTACAACAAAAAACTTATATCTGACTTAACTATGGGTCAGAGTACCTAGAAGTGTGTAGCTAAAATGCTGGAGACCATCTTGGATAAGAATTACCTAATGGCTTCCAAATTTTTCAACCATTCCAAGTGATTATGGTATTAGCATGCTTAGAAGAGTGAGACTGTATCTCAGTATTGCACCACGCACTTCAAGTTTCAGGAATGGCACAGACATGACATGACGTTGGTGGATGATTTGCTAAAATTTATAGATAATTTAATTGGAAAAGGATTAGGGAGGCTATCTCTATAAGGTCACCTTCATCCATACCTTTCCAAGAGGCTTTCTAGAGAGAGAGAGAGGAATTAAGGAAATCTCTGAACAGCCTCCCAGAGAGAGTGTCATATATGTTAATTTATGTTAATGTCATGTGTGTTCCCAATGGAAAAAGGGTTGAGAACTAGTAAGCTGGAAAATGACATTTGATGTAAACACAGGCATATTATTATATATGGTATTCTAAATGAGATTAGTTATTTTAAGATGAGAAAAGACAGCAAAATAAGACAGTCTTCTAGTCACTGAATTCCAAGGTTTGTATTCCTTGATACTGGTTAGGTTGTTGGAAATGAAAAACTAAAATTCAAACAAAGTAGTCTGTTCTGTTCTGTTATGTTCTGGTTCTAGTTACCTCTGTTAGACCCTTGGGTTTTCTCATCATTTCAGCTCCTCTCTGAGCAGTTCCCGGGATTATTAGGGAATAGAATATAATTATGGAGGGAAACATCTTCCATTGAACATCTACTGTGTGCTGTAGAATGCTTTGTGTGTGTACATATATAATTGTATACAGCATATAATTGAACCCTGAAAATAATCCTATGAAGTTTTATCAACAATGAAGATTTTGATATACAAAGAAGACTAAATAATTACTCAAATATCTAATAACTAACAGAGAGATCATTTGAATCCAGACTTGAAACACATCTTTCCCGAGTCTGTGCCCATGAAGAGTTTCCTGGACATGTACAATGGTCAGGTCCCATGGCCACCTCAGTAGGATCTAAGGGTAGGGACTGGACAGTGAAAACTAAAATTTAGAACTAATTTGAAGAATTAAAGACAAGTAGGAATCTTATGGTATCATCTCATGAACCGTATATGTCAAATCACATGAAATTGCCAACATTTCATCAATTTCTATCTATAGAAAAGGAAATTCCAATGGTTTAACCTAATGGAAATTTAGGAATTAGTGATGAAACACACAAATATGGGAATTGAAATAACAATCTGGAGATTAAAATGGAAAAGAGAAGAGTCATTTCCCTTGGCTCCAGAAGTTTTGAATTCCAGGGTGCTGAAATAACGGAATCTGTAGCCCCAAGCAGCTTTTTATTCTCTTGCCTACAGCTCCTGTGCTGGGATTACAGGCCCACCACACCTGGGCTTTGTGTTTCCTAGGCAGGCATTCGACCAATTGAACTACATCCCTATCCCTTGAAAAGAACACTTCTCTGTAGGAAAAAAGCAGAGATGTGTTTCTAGCTCTCTCACATCCTCCTTGGGTCTGGAATACTAGGCACAGACTTCTCCAACTGAAATTACTACCTGGCTCTCCCCCTGTGTCCCAGTTCCCAGAGAAGGTCAGTTACCTTTTATTATGGATTGAATTATGTTCACCTTGCCAAAAGATACACTGAGTGCCTAACTTTAATATGTCAGAATGTGGCCTCATTAGAAATAGTTATTGCAGATGCAATTAATTAAGATGAAGACATACTAGAGAAAGGTGGGAATAATATCTAATATAATTGCTGTGCTTCAAAAAGAGGTGAGAGACAGAGACACACAGGGAAGAGGCAGTCATTTGATGATATAGGCAGAGGTTGGAGTCAGATGCCTGTCAGTCAAGGAGAAACAAAAGTACCACCCACCAACAGAAGGTAAAGTCATATGGTTCTGGGAAACTCCATAGCTTTGAAAAGAATGCAATGGGCTCTTTCAAGAGGCCGGGCAGGATCACCCCTGAGTTTCCAAGGGAGTGTGGTCGTGACATCTTGATTTCAGACTTCAGCTACCAAAATGTTGGGGTAATAAATCTCTGCTGCTTGAAGCTACCTAGTTTATGATTCTTTGTTATGGCAGACTTAGGGAATGGATACACCCACCTTTAGATTCTCTACCTATGCTATATTTCAGAAAGCATGGGCTCACTAGACTGACTCATTTCCAGAGTGTTCTGAAGAGTTTAAAGATTTTCTTTCCTGAACTTTAAGTTTGGGGGCTGTGCCTGCTGACTGCTGACTCTGAGTAGGAGGTTTTATTAAATTGATGACAATTACCCACATGTTAGGTTTACTCTGCACCTCAGTCATTTCTAGGGAATTTTGAACAAATGCCTTTCCAGGGTTGGTGGGCATGGGGCTAAGGAAGGGGGTTGGGGGGTTGGCCAGTAAGATTGACTAGTCCACCACCACCAGCCGTTAGTGGAGTTATGTTAAATCATAAATGCTATTGGGGATGTGCAAGGGTTTGTGCTGTTGTCATCAGTGGTAACTAATCCAGGATGCATTTATCAGGTTAGATGATTATTAATGGGACTCTGCCACAAGACAGCCATGGGTAGATTCACTCAGTATTTATTGAGCATCTGTCCTCTATCAGACAAGGGTGCAAAGGCTTCCTCTGCATGATCTCATTGACTATACTCTACCTCTCTAACACATGGCTGTCTCCATTTAAAAAGACAAAAGTGAGACTCAGGGTTAAGTAACCCATCGAGAGTCACACCACCAGGAAGAGGGTAAAAGTAAACTTTGAGCTCAGTTTCCTTCCTTTCTTCCTTCTTTCCTCCATTTCTCCCTCCTCTCTCTCCACCCCCCCTTTTCTCTCTCTGAATTAGGGTTTCATTTCATAACCCAAGCTAGCCTTGAACTTGCAATTTTCCTGGCTCAGTCTCTGAGTGTGGGGCTCACAGGCATGCAACACCATGCCTGGCTTTGGATCCAGTTCTTCTGCTGCTAAGGTCAAAGGCAAGAAGCTGAAGAAATAGCTTTAGGTGCCATCCTGGGATGGCATGGTGGAATGGAAACCCATTCTGAGCCCTGAAAACGGGAAAGCAACACACAGATACCAAATACTGTTAGGTGCCAGGGGAGGCCTGGAGTAGCTAAGGATTTGGAGTTCATTTGTAATGTGAACTTAGAGTCAGCTCTCTCCTAGTCCTGTATTAAAGATAGAATTTCTCTATTGGACTGAAATTCTAAACCTCATTGTCCTCAGTGGACATCCAGGTATAACACCATCTTCCTTCTTGAGCTGCTCCAAAGGTTGCCTAAGATAATTCACATACAAGTATGCAGCTGATATTAGCTGATGAATGCAGCCTAGCTTTGTGTCTTCTAACCTAGTTATATTTTAGATTAGAGTCATCTCCTTCTGGAACCCCCACTGCTGTGAAGACTATGCAATGTGCTGTTGCAAATGTAATTTTTAAAAGCAGATAATTCATTTAAAAAAAAAGATTTGTGTGTCTGTGTGTCTGTGTATATATGTGTGTATGTGTATGTATGTGCAGGTGCCCTTGAAAGCCAGAAGAGGGCATTTGGTTCTCTGGAACTGGAGTTGCAAGTGGCTGCGAGCTATCTGATGTGGATGCTGGAAACCAAACTTGGGACTTCTGCAAAGCTAGCAGGTACTCTTAACTGCTGAGGTATTCTCCAGACCCCATTTCATTTTTTAAAATGACAAAATATTTTGCAGTGATTCATCTGCTTAGTCACTGGGTGCTGTTTAGATCCTGCTTGTGCTCTGCCAGGCTCATCAGACACAAAGGACGAGAAATGTTCAGTCTGTATCCCTTCAGTGAGCACTACCAGGATTTCTGTTTTTCAGTGCCTTTTCCGATCTACATCTCAAGGCATGCACAATATAGGGAATGTACCCTTCTTTAATCTGGCTGTGTGGTAAATTCCGTTTCATCCCCAGGGTATTTGCACAATCCTGTCCCTCATCTAGCCTCATGACCTCTAGTTGTACCTAATCCAGTGGGGAGGGATACCATTGAATACTACTGCACACCGCTCTTTCACTCCACTCATCCTGAAAATGGACTCTGATCAATTGAGACCTAATATAATATGTTTAGGTATTTGTGAATTATCTGTTCTCTCCCTATCCACCTGCCTCTGCTCCTTGTCCTTGACTAGAGAATATGGGCAGCATGAATAGCAAAACTTTTATTCTTTGATATAGTCCCAAGATCCAGACAGTGCCTGGCCCATAGTAGCTGCCCAAGATATGTTCACTTCTGAGTGAATGGTTCCACATGAAACATTCATTGCTAATGAACCTTCCCCAGATTTCCTTCCTGTATGTTCTTCTCTGTCCTCTGCCAGCACATGGACACATTCTATGCTCCTTGCTGTATTTTGCAAAGGAAGATTTCTTCCTTTCCTCCCACCAAGAGTACAGCCCCTGCATCCCCTCGAGCAGGGCATTTGCTCACTAGCATCTCCTCACAGACAGGTATTAATGTTGAACATCTAAACAGATCTCTAGTCTGTTTTGCTGACTGGCCTGGATTTGCCCTGCTCCTCAGTTCCTCACTAATGGCAATAGATGAACCAGGGAATGAAAAGGGAAAAGTTCAGTGGGCAGTGAATCAAAATTGACCTGCCTTGAGTTGGTGCCGTTCCCGACATGTACCTGAGATCTCCCACTCACTATTATTATCTCTCATTAGAAAAGGCTCCAAAGCACCATGTAAGCAGTTTGAAGGTGCTCACTAAATTTGTGGGATTTTATTGATTGCAAGTGTGTAACATTCTCCCTCCCTCCCTCCCCCCCCCCCTCCCCCCCTCCTTCCCCCCCACACTTGGCTTACACCACACCACACCCCCCACAACAAAAACAACAAAACACCCATCTGCACA
>NW_008360328.1:3524427-3535874 GCF_000622305.1 Nannospalax galili
GGCTTAACCAGGCCACCATCCCCAATACACCAATTAAAGACAGCACTGATGGTGAAAGAAAGACATCAATGAAGCCACATTAAAAAGATGAGCAAAATGAACAAATAAGGGGACCATGTACCCTCAAGTCTGTCTTTGAGGCCCAGACATGAGGTTTAGGTCTAAAGAGAGGGCAAGAGGTCTGCAGAATGAAACAGCCCTGGTCAAGGTGTGGTCCTGCCAATCCTCGCCCCGTCTTGTCTCAGCTCCAGTCTGTCCTGTGACACTGTTCAGTGTCCAGTTGCTGTGGGTGTAGCCTCACCCTTCTGTGTAACTGCCCTCATCTGGAGGGATGGTCTGTCCTGGGAGGTTTGCTCTTCTGGAGTTCAAGATGACACAAAAGGAAAGTTGAGGAAAGTGAATTTTATCTGTGCCTTCAGCCTAAGTACAGACACAAAATGCAGGCCTGAGAAGCCAGGCTTTCATCCTGCTTTTAGATATCCTGTGGGTCCAAGTGAGAAATCAATGCTTTTTAGCAAAGGCAGCTTTCTAATTGCCTGATTCATTATTACTTTTGTTTATCTCTTTCCAGGGATTTCTACATATAAATAAACCTATGTATGTATTTACATATGTGTATATCTAATAAGCCTATATGTATTTTTTTCCCTCTGTGAATGGCAGTATACACTGTATCCCTTACACCAGACTTTATAATTCATCTTGGGGATCATTGCTCAGTATACATAGGCGACTCCATTTAAAAACCACTACGTAGTATCCAATTCAATGGGTAGATTGTATTTTCTTTTGTAAAGCTCCTATCAAGGGATATTTCATTTTTTTCAAACTTTAACAATTACAAACAATGTAGTAAGTCATCCCATGTATGTGCTGGAAATGACACTTCCAGGTCAAAGAATATGCAGTCTATCATTTCATAGATCATTACTAATTCCCCAATAGACAATCTAACAATGTGTACTCCCACACAACTTGACAACAGTTCATGAGAGTAGTTCCTTTCCCCTTCAGTGTTTGTATCTTTGAGAACCTCATTGGCAAGCATGTTACTTTATGGTCTCCACTTCTCTCTCTCTCTCTCTCTCTCTCTCTCTCTCTCTCTCTCTCTCACACACACACACCAGCTGGGGGGTACAAAGGCCAACTATGTCTTTCCTCATCTTCCACCTTAACACAAGGCTCTGTTGTTTTCTCACAGTGTGCACTGGGTTACCTGGCCCTCAAGCTTCCACATTCTTCTGTCTTTGCCTCCCATCTCCCAGTAGGAGTGCTGGCATTACAGATGCTGGCACAACACAACTGAATTTGTCTTTTACATTATTCTGGGGATTGAAACTCAGGTTTTCACACTTGTGCAGTGTTTGGTGAGATTGTCCTCCATAGCTTCTAAGTATTTGAACACTTAGTCCCCAGTTCCTGCCACTGTTTGGAAAGGGCTATGGAATTTTTGGGAGGTGTGCCTATGCTGGAAGAGGCACGTCATTGGTGGGGGGGACTTTGAGAGTTCTAAGCTTGCCCACCTCCAGTCTGACTCTCCCTGTTTCCTGTGCCTGCTTGAAAATGTGAGTGCTTAGCTTGTGCTCTGCTGCCTCTTGCCATGTCTCCCCACCATGGTGGACTCTTATCCCTCTGGAACCATAAGACAAACCCTTCCTTCTATAAGTTGGGTTGGTCATGGTATTTTCTCAGCAGCAGAACAGTAACTAATATATGCAGCAAGCTCTTTTATCCACTGACCCCTACGCTGTCTTCCCAGCCTGCATTTCTCTTATGTTTAATGTGCTGTTTACATTTCTATGGGCCATCAGCTTATGATTTCTTATAAATATTTTATTTATTATTTTTATTTTATGTGTATGAGTGTATTGCCTGCATGTATGTGAGTGCACCCATGTTGTGCAATGCCGTGGAGGTCAGAAGAGGGCTTCAGATTCCTCTGGAACTGGAGTTAAGGACAGTTCGTAGCTGCCATGTGGGTGCTGGGAACTGAACCTGGGTCCTCCGCAAGAGCAGTCAGCCTGCTATTTTAGCCTGCTATTGCTCTGGGCTATTGGTCATATGACATAGCAAGGAGTCATGTGTTAAGGCATGAGCCCTTTGGAATATGAAACTATTTCCCCAATTATCATTGATCTTTTAGTTTTATTCATATCTAATTTACAGTACCAACAATGTAGATGATTACTTTTCCATTGTGAGATTATTTTAAATTCTAGATGTTTTGATGTCTTTCTGTATTATAATCTTAAATGATATATTTTCTATTACATTCTCCTTAGAAAATTTTAATATGAAATATATTATGAAATGACTTAAAAGGTATAAAAAATCTGGACTGGAGAGATGGCTTAGTGGTTAAAAGCACTAACTGCTCTTTCAGAGGACCTGGATTCGATTCCCAGTACCCACATGACAGCTAACAATGTCCATAGGGATCCGACGCCTTCTTTTGACCTCTGCAGGGCATTGCACAACACAGGTACACTTGCTTGCATGCAGATAATACACTCATACATAAAAATAAAAATGATAAATATTTTTTAATATTTTAAATAAAACTTCACTAACAGAGCCGAACCCCTCATGAGCCTCCTTCAATCAATTCTTCTCATTCCCTCTATGAAACATAGTACACAACTCAGACAAAATCAATACATCATTCCTATATAAGTTACTTTTAAAATAGTAAGATTAAAAGGAAGAAGTTTGAAAATGTATGAAAGAGGCCAGGGAACTATGGTAGTATTATATTCTTTAACACTTGTAGAGCTTAGTTCTCCTTCCCTGAGCTAGATTTAGTGTCTCATGTCTAATGATAGTATGTCTCTACATCTCTTAGGTCACAAAAGCACTGTGACTTCCTCACAGTTTACACTTCCTTTAGAGTGACTTGTCCTGGGGTAAGTCAGATGCTAAACTGAAGGAACATTCAGGAAGGCCTGAAAAGAGGACCATGTGATTAAGAAATGAGACCAGCAACAAGAGAGAGAAGCTGAGACTTCTGCCTACAGCCATGTGAGTGTGTTGTCATAGCTGTGAATCCTCAAGTACCTGTCAGGCTTCAAATGGCAATGTTCCCAGCCAACAGCTGAGAGACAACTTCATGAGGGATTCTGAGCTAGAACCGCCCAGCCAAGCTGCTCCTAGAGTTCCAAGGCCTGTGTGAGATAATTTGTTGTTCTTAGCTGCTCAGTCTATTATACTTGCTATAATATAATATCATAAATGGGTCACTCATAAGTAGGAGAAATTTATTCCTCAGAGTCTGAAGGTTTGGGATTGCAAGATTAAGGTGCTGGCATATGTGCTTGGTGACAGTTCACTTTCCAATTCACAGATACTGCCTTCTAGCTCTGTCCTCACATGGTAGAGGGCCCTGGTAGATCTCTGAATTCTCCTCCAGGGGGCACTAATTCTGTTCTGGAAGCCTCTGCCACAATGACCTAATCACTCCCACTTCCAAACACATTGGGGATTACATTTCAACATACCAACTGTGGATAAACACAAACATTCCACCTATAACAGCCACTAAATTTTGGGTTAGCAGAGGCTATGAATTAAAATATAAAGCAGTTGTTAATAGCAAATTTTGAGATATTTTGTCAATCAATAATGACCAGTTAATACATATAATTTATTGGATTCTTTTATTATCATAGTTTTGCACCTGATTTTTTTTATTTCTTAGGATTGCAATATATAAAATACACGTAACACAATATATAATGAACCTGATTGTAACCAAATCACTTAATGGTTTGACTATCATCTTAATACTAGACAAGATGAAATTGATCATTTTATTATTTAGTTATTTATTTATTTTACTATTCATTGATTTATATATTTTCATAAGCAGCCAAAAATAATAATGTAGAACTCTACGTTTCCTTCTCTTGTTTCTTTCCTTCTTTCTCTCTGTCTTCCTCTTCCCTTCCCTTCGCTCCCTTCCCCTCCCCTTCCCTTCCCTTCCCTTCTCTTCGCTCCCCTCCCCTCCCCTTCCCTTCCCTTCCCTTCGCTCCCCTCCCCTCCCTTCCCTTTCTTTTCCTTTCATTTTCTTGTCTTAAACTTGAGAGTCTCTTTAGCCTAAGCCTGCAGAATGCTGGGATTACTGTGTGTGCTTCCACACTTGGCTATTTTATGATTTATTTTTAGTGAGTTTTACTAAGTTCTACTTTAGCATTGATGTTTGTGAGAATAATCTTAATTTTCTGTTGCTTGTGAAATATTTGCTAGGTCTTAAGCCTTTATAATATATCTTATTTGATAACTTTTATAATCAATGTTAAACTTGTGCCGTAAAAGAAATGAAGCTTTTCTCAATATCCCCCGAAGTGTCAGAATATTATGAATCAAAGTTAGCAAACTTTTCCTTTAGCTGGCCAGATAGTAAATATTTTAGGCTTTGTGAACTTACATGGTCACTGTCCCAGTGACCCACCCAGCTCTCCTAGAATAGTGCAAAAGCAGCTATAAATAGCACATAAACGAATGAGCCTAGCTGAGCTCTGATAGGATTTATTTAGGAATAGAAGACAGATTGAATTTGGCCCACGGAGCATTGTGTGCTGAGGTCTGGAATGAATCAGCTTTCTCAGACTTTAATGTGATACAGTCTCCTTGCAATCTTGCGAGAACCAGGTTTTTGTCAGTAGGTTTGAGGGAGGGAAAGCCTCCGCATCTCTCACCAGCTCCTGGCTGATGACTCTGTTGGTCCCCAATCACTGTCAGTAGTGACAGTCTTAAATGACACTGTCTTTTCTGTAAGTTTGGTTGAACTCATTTGTGAACAAGTCTAGGTGTAGTTCTTTTTAAATGTTTCTAAATTTCTTTTATAAATTTGTTGTTTAAAACTTTTGATCTCTATGAGTTTGGTTTTAGGAATTTATAATTTCCCAGAAAAGCTCATGTTTGCATTCAAAGTATTGAGCAGCATAGTTACTAAGGATTCGTCTCCATCCGTGGCTATTTCTCCATTCTTCATATTTTCTGTGTTTAGGATGTAATTTGCTCATTTTTACCTATTCTACTTTATCTTTTTTGAAAGGTCTGCTTCTTGAGAACATATTTTGATTTTATCCTTTTGGGTTTCCTTAGTATCTTCTGCTTTATTTTTATCCTATTTTCTTTGGATTACATTTTTCCTGATTTCTTGTGTCTCATACTTAGTTGATAATTTTAATCTTTTTGTTTATCAATCTAAATGGTCTTTAAAACCATGGATTTTCCACAAGGCTTTGCTTTTACACTAGCACATAGGGTCTATTTGAATTATTATTAATTTTTTATACATAGGCATCTTTGACTTAAGACTTAAGAGTTTCTAAATTTCTTTATGATAACTTAGTTTTGTTCTTCATCTTAGTTTTACTGCACTTTGGTCGAGAATGTTGTTCAAAATACCTTTTTCTTGATCTACCCCTCCTTGAGAGAGACCTAGCATGTTCTTTGTACTGATGAGCTTCTACTTTCTGGAGGCATTTGCTCCCTGAATTTTAAAGCTACAGTATTTGATATGCTCAGTCATGAGTGCCTTTCATTGTGAATTGTGACTTTTTTCATTTTGATGCGCCTTCTTTGACTTGTTTTGGGCTTTTGGGATTGGTCTGTTGCATTTTCCCTGCATCCATGTTTCTCTGCTCTTTTTATCTATACCTATTATTGGCGGCACCTTTCTATAGATCCTGGGCAGTTCTGCCACTTCGAAGCAGAGAATCCAAGTCCTCATCTCTGACAGACATTGCTATCTTGGCGCTTGCTATGGTAGAGCATTTCTCAACATCTCTTTCCTACCTCCCCACACCAACCATCTCTATTGGACCAGACAACATGACTATCCCTGTGCCTTACTTTCCTTTCTAACCTCATCACAGAGTTTGACTCAAACCACACCTGCTTGGTTAGAGTCCCTACCTCCTGACAGCTTGCTTATTAATCTGGCTATTAGACTGACCTCTTAATTTAACAATATGTCCAAGAAAGCTGAGACTCTCCTTGATTTATTCTTTTATGCTTTTTAAAATTTCTGACAGGGTCTCACTATGGAGCCCTGGCTGGCCCGGCCTGGAACATCCTATGTAGAACGGGTTGACTTTGATTCATCTGCCTCTGCCTCCTGAAAGATTTGTTTATTTTTATTTTATATGTATGACAGTCTGCACGTATGTGCACCACACATGTGCCTGATACTTGGGGAGATCAGAAAAGGGCATCGGATCCCCTGGAATTGGAGTTACTAACAATTGTTAGCTGCCATGTGAGTGCTGGGAACTGAACGCCAGTTCTGTGCAAGAGCAATCAGTGCTCTTAACCACCGAACCATCTCTCCAACCACCCCGTCACTCATTTATCCTTGTGCCAGTGCTCCTGTTAGGAAATGTCTCAACAGTGTGGCGTCACGAAGTTCAGCCTGTGAACACATTGCTCTGCGAGGTCCCAGCTGGGGCAGCCAAGTCAACCTCCAGGGTGCTGGCCTTTACCTTCCACCTTCTTGTATACATTACTGGAACTTTGTACTTCAGGAAGGTAACCATCTTCAGAGGACAAACTAAGTGACAGGAATGTTTAAGGGCTTTCTAAGAGATTCTCCTTTTCTTAGACTATGACTGAAAATAGATTCTTACATCTGGTAAGTATGCTTTGGTGATTGTTTCTTATAGTTCTTCACAAATTTCACCTATGACAGTAAACTCTTCCCTTGGAATCTGCAGGAGACTGTTGCCATAAACCTCAGGAGAAGGTCTGCTTGGGTTGGCAAGATGGGTCAGAGGCTAAAGGCACTTGCCACCAAGCTTGATAACCCGAGTTTGATTCCTGGAACCCACATGGTAGAAGGGGAGAGACAGACTCCCCCAAATTGTCCTCTGACCTATACACACATGCCCTGGCACATGCCCCCACCCCACACCAAATAAAATAGCAACACAAGGCCTACTCATCTCTTCCATTTGTAAAAACTTTTAGTTATACCTTATCTATCACTTGTTTTTCTCTTATTTAAAACTAGAATTAGAGTTTAGAGAGATGACTCACTGGGTAAAGTGTTTAAAGTGTGAAAGTATGAGGACCTAAGTTGGAATCCCAAGAATCCATGTAAAAACCAGGCATGGTAAAACACATCTGTAATCCCGGTGCTCCACAGCAAGATGAAATTTGGGGACAAGAGAGTCCCCAGAGGCTCATGGGATTAACTAGCCTGGCCTATACAGTAACAAACAGCAAAAGACAGACCCTGTCTCAAACAAGGCGGATGGTAAAGACTGATACCAAAGGTTTTCCACTGACCTCCACACACATGTGGCACATATGTGCCCACACTTACATACAGGAGTATGTACATACACATACGTATACTCATAAATTAATAATAATAATAATAATAATAATAATAATAATAATAACTGGGAAAACAAGATTTCCCTCCTCAAAATAACAAGTATCAAAACAATGAAACAAATACTGCTTTGTAAGTACTATATGTAGTTTCTTTGTATTTTATTTGTATCCCACTTGATTCACACTATAGTCATAGGTAAAAGATATAATTGTTATTATCCCAACAGTAGGTTTGCAGATTAGAAAACTTCTATTCAAAGAAGTTAAAGAAGAAATATAAAACTATATAAGATACAAGTGATAAAAGAGATAGAATGACAGGTCTGTTTAGTTCTGGAGACTGCAACCTTATCCCTTCTGGTATATAGCTTACCAATTAATTTTTCCCGAATCCAAGCAGGTTCTGGATGTTTTATTAATTGATACTTTATCTCCATAATGGATTCCACATTGTAATCAGTATGCAGCACAATGGTAGGTCTACTTGCTCGAGTACCAGCACAGCTACTACATAATCTTTCCAAGTTCATCCTTGAATTTCTTTAGATATCTTTAGATGAATAGAACTGTATTAATTTCAATTTAGAATATCCTGTAGACTTAAAATTACTTAATCTACTACTCTTTCCTACAGTCTAGATGTTGAAGGTCTCCCAAAGGCTCATGTGTCTCTGGGAAGGTTCTACTGACGGGCAGTGGAATGCTTAGAAGAGCTCTTACAGGTCTTTAGGTCATTGGGCTATGCTCTAGAAGATGACTATGAGATCCTACCCCTTCTCTCCCTCTTCTCCTCCCCTGGCTTTCCTCTGCCACATGCTCCCACATTGATTTGCTGTCATGTCACAGACTCAAAGCAATGGGCTCATCAATCATGGACTGGACTCAAAACCATGAACTAAAATAAACTTTGTTTCTTAGTTAATTATCTCAAGTATTTCCTTATAATAAAGAGGTGCCAACGTCAGCTCCCTTAGAAGACAGTGGATTGGCTAGAAGACCTTAACAGTAGTTGCTATCACAACGAACACTTAACCCCAATGATTTCAACCATGAAACACTATTTTGCTTATGTTGATTCATATCAGATGACGCTTCCCTGGCCAGTTTCCAGTTGCTCTTTGGAAGACTTGGACTCCTTTCTTCCATGGCTCCACCCTTCACTAGACCCTTGAGTCTTCTGCAATTAGTATTTTCACTCAGCAGAGGAAATAAGAGTATGGAAGACTTGGTATCATTCTGTTTTGGTTTTAAAGAAAGGCTCTCAAACTTGTTGTGTAGCCAAGGATAACAGTGGACTCTTGATCCTGCCCCCGCCTCCTGAATGCTACAATCACAGTGGAAGACTTTTTCTAGGGCTTATCTAGTAAGGCTTTGCCCTGCTTTCATTTCTGCTGCTCTGATAAAATGCACTGACAGCAGCAATTTAGGAAAGAAAGGGTTTATTCAGTTTACAATTCCAAGTTACAGTCCATTATTGTGGAGAAGTCAGGGAAAGACCTTGAAGCATGGCATCACACCCACAGTCAGGAGCAGAGAGAGAGAGTGCATGCATGTGTACATTCTGCTTCCGTTCTCATTCTCTACTCATAGACAATTCAGGACTCAAACTTGGGAAATGGTGCTGCCCACTTTTAGGCTGAGTCCTTCCACCAATTAATATAATCAAGACAATTCTCCACAGTCCCACAGACACTGCCACAGGCCAATCTGATCTGATCAAGACAATCCCTCCTTGAGACTTTCTTCCCTGGTGAGTCTAAGATTGTGTCAAGTTGAAAATCAAAACTAACCATCATAGGTTTGATATCTTTTCCAACCAAGTTTAATTGACTATAATTGATTCTCACAGTGCCCTGTAAAAATGGTCGGGAAATGTAGCTGACAGTCACAAAGAAAGAAAATATAGTCTACCAAAACGACAGTCTCTTTCAGATAGTTTGAGATCAGCTCTCACTAGTTTCTTACTGTGAATAGATAACTGAGCCTGTCCCTACTCCATTGTCTCCTTTCTAGCCAAGACCTTTCCTAGACACAACCAAGACACAACCGCTGCTAGACCCACTGTTTCTTCAACTGGATTCTTCTTTTCAATGCATGTGATGGTTTTAAAGACACCTCCGTATTTTCTTTGCTTCTCTTCCCTCATGAGGTGGTAGTTAATTCATGTCCCCTGGACTATAAGGGCTGATTTTAGTGCTCACTTCTGGTGAACAGAAATGACAGGATGTCATTTGTAATACATGTTAGGAAAAGATTGCTGGATCTGTGTTGGAAGCATTTTTCTCTCTCCTGATTCACTTGCTCTGAAAGGAGCCAGCTGTGATGTCATGAACTACCCTGGGGAGATGACAGCCAGTTGCTATGGTGTAAGGATGTCCAGGTAGCCAACAAAGAAGAGCTGTGAAATCTTCTAGACAGCTTGTGGCTGAGTTTGGGAGTGAACCGTTCCCCAGACGAGTTTGTAGATAACTACAAACCCAGCCAACAACTTGACTTCAACTTCAGGAGATACTCTGGGCCAGACCCTGTATCAGCTAAGCAGCTCCTTTATTTCGGAACCACAAAAACCATGAGGTGTTAAATATTTGTTGTTTCAATCCTCTGGGTTTTGAATAATTTGTTACAGAGAAATAGATTACTAAGTTAAAGAATTTTTAATACTCTAACTCCTTTGCCATAATGTGGGTCCCTGGAGCTTTTTCTAAGGACATTTAGTGGTCCATGAACTTTCCTGTGACATTTTTTCTCAGCATACCTCCTAGAGGTGATGTTCACTATTGGCCTTGGACTCTAGGACTGTGTAATCTGTCACTGGAGAGTATACAAGTGTGGCAGCCAATGCACATGGACAATGTTTCTCTGCCTTCTATGCAGAAAGTTAGCTTTCCTTCGTAGAGAGGAGTGGTGACTTTTTCCTTTGAGCATACATAGTATCTGGGACTTTGCCACACACTTCCAGAGCACATTCTTTCCTACTTTATGGACTTGTGCGTCCCAGGATTCCATAAAATATGTTTCACTCATCCTTCCAAAGTAAGAAAATTACATGTAGACAATAAATCCATCCTGATTTCGTCTTTGTTAATGGTGAGAAACTACATTTTTTTTCTATTGCATCCTATTTGTGGGCAACTTGTATCAGTCATCACTTCTAGACTTACATGGGCCATCCATGCAAGAGCCATATTCATTGTGCCTAATTTATATTTAAAGATGGGGAAAACTGGAGAACTTGGGAGAGGCAGAATTGGATCCCAAGTTGGTGTTACCAAATCTCAAGTTCTGTTATGAACTCAGATTTTGATAGGTCTGAGGCTCCTTTGTTCCTAGGTGACAGAGGTAGTAAATACTCCATGCCAGAAGACAGTAGTTTCCTCTGCTGCTGTTGCCTCTAGCTTGGCACAGTGTGGCTCAGCGAACAGCCTCGGTTTCCCCTGGTGGAGAGCAAATGAGCTCGGAGTCAACAGGAGAGTATTTCACCAAGACTCATGCCAAGAGCCATACTCAGTAGAGTCATTGTAGTGCCCACTGAATCCTCATTCTGACCTTGGCCAAACACTTCATACTTCAGGATGTCCTAATGTATTGTAGCTCTAACCTTACTTGCCAGGTTTTAATACTATTTGCATACATACATACTTAGAACAATTTTAAGCTGAGAATAAAAAGAACAAATGCATATTTAATAGGACTAAATATATTAGTATTGATTTTTGAAGAAGACATCTATTGACTTAGATTTCCGGCTCCTCAAACTGTATTACCTGCTGACTACGGCGAGTTTCCTTGTTCTAGATAAAACCAAGTTCCAAAATGCTCAGCTCAGAATAAGATCTAAAAGTGTTGAAGAGCATTCTTCTGAAGTCAGAATGAAGGGAAAGTTCAAGGAAATGCAGAGATGGAGATGGAGGTGGAGGTGGAGATGGAGGTGGAGGTGGAGATGGAGGTGGGGGTGGAGGTGGAGGTGGAGATGGAGGTGGGGGTGGAGGTGGAGGTGGAGATGGAGGTGGAGATGGAGATGGAGATGGAGGTGGAGGTGGAGGGGAGGTAGAGGATGAAGGTAGAGTAGAGGTCGAGGGAAGGGGGACGTGGATGTGAAGGGTAGG